>NC_064815.1:32445072-32451748 GCF_023721935.1 Panthera uncia | reverse complement strand
CCATCCATCCATCCATCCATCCATCCATCCAAACGTGTAGATAGAGCTCCTCCACAGGCCAGACCCTGTGTTGGTGTGCACGCATGGAGTTCTACCCTGGCTCATGTGTCACTGCTCCTGGCGCAGCTGGCTCTCTTCCTGCCCCCAGTAAGGATCCCCTCACACGATGGAGAGGAGGATAGCTGCCGGCAGATGAACAAGATCCGGGCGCAGCTCGTTGGGGCCTTCAAGGAGCAGCTGGAGATGCGGCGCAGCCTGGTGGAACTGGAGAACACCAACATAGAGCTGCACGTTGACATGTCCCGCCACCTGCTGACCATTGCAGAGTGAGTGTGCCCACTTAGCCAGGTCCTGGGCACCATCCATCCCTATGGGGCCGGGAGGCCAGAGGGGCCACTGGTGGGAGCTCCTGTTTTGCCATCGTCCAGCCTCTCTCTACTGCCTGCAGGCCCCCAGCAGGGACTTTGATGAAGGCGGCCCTCTCTTCCCAGGCAGGACTCCTGGCCCAGTCCATCCCCGCTCTCCTGCCCCCCCGGGGCGAAGCTGGGCCGGGTGGGAGCAGGCTTCCAGGTCCCTTCGGTTTCTTCGTCTTAGGCTGGAATCCCGAGCCAGCCTGGCAGGTTAGGGTCAAGCCCATTTTACAGCAGAGGATTTTGAGGCTCAGAGGGGATGTGGGTTTGCCCAAGGCCGCACAGTCACGAGGCCAGGATGCTTCTACCGTTGCACACACCTGCTACTCGTACCTGCTGTGAGTAGCCTGACCACGTGTGGAGGGGCTGATCACGTAAGTTGTCATCCAGAGCGGGACACGTTTGAGAGGAGAAGGCGCTGCTTACAATAGCGTGTTGGCACTGCCCTGGACAAACCGGGACACCCGGCTCCCTGCCTGCAGGAGCTTCAACTCAGCCCTGGGGTCCCGGTCCAATTCTTGTCCCTTCCTCCCAGCATTTGTCCTCCTCCTCCCCCTGCTGCTTCCTCCTTGTTTGTTTTCTAACTTACACAAACGGTGTGATGCCCGCACTGGAGGGATTCCGGTGGCAGGAAACGCTCTCCGTCCCTCTGTTGGTCCCAGCCCCGCTCCTCCCTTCCTTCGGCTCCCCACGGTGCCCGTGGCAGTTCAGACCCAGCCTGGTGCCCTGTGGTGCACCTTTGAGGTTTTGCCCTGCGAGGGGGCCATCGCAGCTAGCCCTCAGAGCCCCAGGAGTGCTGTCGCCTGCCAGCCACGTTCTAAGGCCGAGGTCACCCGGGCAGCCTTGGGGCAGAGCCAGGGTGGGGGTGGCGGGCCGACTGCAGGGTCCTGCGCTTAATTGCTACAATCCTGCGTAGCGCTCACTGCTTCTTGATTTCCTTCCAGTTGTTGTTCACGCCTCTGTTTGTACACATACAGGAGGTCAGGCCACAGGCCCACGTCTGTCCCTCTGTCAGGTCTAGGCCTGCGGGCAGACCGGCTGGGGTGGGGGGCGGCACCCTGACCGCTGCCCCCTCTGTTGTGGCCATAGCTGGGAGCGGGAGAAGGCCCAGCACCTCGTGCACAGGGACAGGACGCCGGAGGGGGACGAGGAGCCGGCAGAGGCGGACGGGGACGAGGGCGAGTCCGTGGAGCCGCCTGAGGTGGCCGTGGCCAGAGAGGAGGTCAACACGCTTCTGGCTGAGCAGAGGAAAGCTGCGGCCCTCAAGGTGGGTGCAGGGGCTGTCCGTGCGCGGGCATGCCCGCTGCTAATGCACGGATGGTGACCCCGTGACAACAGTCCACCGAGCAGGGCCACCCACCGCCGTCCTGTGCATGGCATCCAGGCTCAGGGGGCTGAGATAAACTGTCCCAAGGCCCCAGGGGGCGGGGGGAGAGGTGCTGCACATGACCTGGGCTGACTGCGGGGCCCGTGACCTCCCTGCTGCGGGGGTCGGTGTGCAGGATGGGCGGACCCTGGGGGACCGAGGAGCCGCGGGGCAACCCCACCTGCCTGTCTGCACACACAGCGGGCCTCCAGGTCCGAGGGGTCCTGTGGGCAAGTGCTTCCCATGCGTGGCCTCCGGCTCATTTGTCCCCGAGTCAGGCCTGGGGCACGCGGTGCGGAGGGGGGTGGAACAAGGGACACGGCCAGAGGGGACCCGGTTCCTCCTGGAGAAGCAAGGGCGGCTGCTTCTCTGAGCCGCTCATGCAGTAGCTTGCTTCTCGCGTTGTCACGGTCCCGGCAGAGCAGGCACGGCTGGGGAGCCGGGAAGCGCCCTCTAGTCACACGTCCGTCCGCGGGTGTCTTCTCTGGCAAGCGGGGGAAGCGCCACGTGCCGAAAGAAGGCAGCACTTGCTTCCCCTCAAGGCTGTGCGGCCAAACCAGCATGTGTCTTCACGGGGCTGCGTGTCCCTGAGCAGTCTGGAGGCTGCGTGGTCTCACTTCAGAAGCCCCCCGGCATTTAGCAATAAGAAAAATGCCTCTTGCTGAAACCATAATGTGCATCAGCAGAGAGCATGAGTTCAGGAGTCAAATTTGGATTCGGAGATGCAGCGTAGCACGGAATTGCGAGTCCGTTCGTGAGTTAACCCGCCCGTTCGAGACAAACTTAGGTTTTAAGCGTCCGGTGTGGCGCCAGGCCTGGGGACGTAAAGGCACACGAGACCCTCCGCCACTGAAGCTGACCGTCTGCCGGATTCTCCCCACCGACGCCGGCGATGTGGCGCGGGGCAGCTTCGTAACGGACCCGCGGACGGGCTGCTGGGGCTGGGGGAGGGGCTGCTGGTGCCTCGGGGGCCGGGGAGGACCTCAGGCAGAAGAGGAGGACCACGCCAGGCAGCCGAGCCAACTCCCCCGAAGTCGCCCCCCTCCACCGCCCGGAGAGGAACATGTGACGGCTGGAGGAGCCTGCTTGGGCCGCACTGGGGGCTGTCAGCTGACCTGTGCCCGGGGCTGCGGTTCTGGGGGTGGGCGTGCGAGTGGGGTTTCCCATGGTGGACACATGGCGAGGGGTGAGTCCTAGGGTGTGTTCTCAGCGTAGTGTGTTCGGGGAAACTGTGAGGCACACAGCAGGGCCAGGACACCAGGAGACGACCGCCGTTGGAAAGATAGTCTTTGCTGGCAGTTCCCAGAGGAGGGGGCACGGGATGCCATGCGGGCCACAGGGGACGCCCCAGGGCCAGTCAGGAGGCAGAGGAGGCGGTGCTTGGGCGAGAGCCTTACTGTGGTTTCCGTGGGAAGGAGCGGGTGAGGCAGGGCAAGTAGGCTGAGGCCCGGCCAGTCTGGGTGATTCCAGTGGGCTCCAGGGCATGGGGGCTGTCCCGGCCGTCTGGTCCCTGGGGGTTAGGACTGGGGGACAGTGGCCCAGAGTGTGAGGGCCCCACGGAGGAGAGGGTCGGGGTGTGGGCTCTGGGTCGGCTGGTCTGCATCGAGAAGTGTGCTCCTGGGTGAGGGGTTTAGGACCCTCAGGAACTGGCTGGCCCTGGGAGGGGCAGTCCCTCCAGGGACGGCCAGGGCCCAGGTGCGAAAGCCTCAGGACACAGAAAATAAAGGACAGGGTAAACGCAGGCGATGGCCGCGCGTCCGCGGGCCCGATCGGTCACCCGGTGTCTCCCTGAGTTCGATCCGCGAAGCGTAGTCCGCAAGAGCGAGCGGACCTGGGAGCCGCGCCCGGGGCCCCTGCCCTGAACGCCCAGTGTCTCCGCCAGGCGGGGCTGGAGCGGCGTCTGGCCAGTGCCAAGGAGAAGGCCTCGCAGCTGGAGCAGCTGCTGCCCGCGCAGGCCAGCAGCGAGGACCAGCGGGAGGTGTTGCGGCTGCTGTGCTGGGCCCACGAGCTGGAGGCCGAGAACACGGAGCTGCGGGCCGACGGCCTGCGCAGGAGGAGTCTGCTGTGGCAGAAGGACTTCGTGATCCGGCGCTACCACCAGCACCGGCGGCTCTGTGAGCAGCTCCTCCGGGACCAGCGGCAGCTGATCGAGGGTGAGCCCGCCCGGCCTGGCCCCGGGAAGCATGGGGGGGGGGGGGGGGGGGGGGGCGCCGCGCGTGCTCGGGGAAGACCAGTGCCCCTTCCGGCCCGGCCCGGCCCGGCTCACAGGACACTCTCCGGGAGGTACAGGTAAGTGAGGAAGAGCCAGGCACGGTGCGGGTGCTATGCTCCGTTCGCGCAAGAAATCCGTTCGCGCAAGAAATCCGTTCGCACAAGAAATCCGTTCGCGCACGCAAGGTGCACGGACCACCCGCTGGGGAGTGCGGGGCAGGGGGGGGGGTCGGGGGGCACCGCCCGGAAATCCCACCGTCCGGAAAATCCGCCTTTATCGGGTTGGAGTATCTGCCTCCAGGTTCCGAGGAAAGAGGATGCTGTCCTTCCGGCAAGTAGGGACGCGTGCCCGCCCCCGCTCTCCCCGGCCCCTGCAGGTGGTGGCATCGCGGTGCCCAAGTCCCTGGACGAGCGGTACGGTCTGATCCTGCGGGAGCTGGGTGCGGGCTCGCTGAACCGGCTGCTGCTGCTGCACTCGGTCATGTCGAGCTCCCTGCGGGTGAGTGCGCCTGGCGGCTCAGGCCAGTGCTCGCTGTCCCCTCCTGTGTGCCCCAGCCCCGTGAGGGGACTGACCCTGAGGTGGGAAGAGGACGCCCGGGAACCCCCCCCCCCCCACACCAGGTGCTGGGGCCAGCGGCGCAGGGCAGGCCGAGCCAGTGGCAAGGGTGCAGGGTTTCGGGGAGGCTGGGTCCGGGGTCCTCTGTGCTGTTCACCGACAGGCCTGGGACCCTGGACTGCTGCACACCCCATGTGGGAGACAGAGGGCTGATGGGAAGGAGCCTGAGTGTGGGCTGGACCTCGGTGCCACGGGAACCCTGGGAGAGATGTGGTTTTAGGTATTTCCTCCAGGGCGAGCCGGCAGTCCCCTGCATGGTGGATGGCGTCCAGGGCCCATCTGGGGACTCCCTAGAGAGGAAGGCCGGGGAGGGGGCTCTGCATTCATTTGCCACACGAATCCTGTTTCCCGGCTCTCCTCCTGCCCTGAGCTAGGTAGGGCCCCTCAGCTGTGCCTTCCTAGGAGAGAGGCCAAGGGCTCCCCGGGCTTGGGGCAGGGTGGGCGAGGGGCAGGAGCCCACGCGTGTGGTGTCGGCAGGGCTCCCGGGATCCGACTGCATGTAAAGGTGCTTCCCGCCCCCGATCAGAGGTCCCAGGTACCCGCATTGTGCCGAGAGCTCCCCGCTTCCCCGGCTCTGCTGGCTCAGTCCCCACGCAGCCATCTGGTTCCCCGCTCACACTACTGCTGTGGGACCTCCTCCCCACCCTTCCGCCTGTCCTATAGTATATGTCAGGGTCCCCAAGACCACCGTCGGGTTCCCTTCCCTAGATGGACTCCCCGAGCTCAGAGAAAGCGTTGTACCAAACCGGAACTCTGACCCCATTAAACCCTCATGCCCTAGCCCAGGCTCCACCGTCTACTCTCTGTCTCTGTGGATTCGACCACTCCGGGGACCATATAGCACTTGTCCTTTCGTGCCGGGCTTACTTCACTGAGCACGACGCCCTCGTCCATCCATGGGGGAGCAGGTGTCCGAATGTCCTTCCTCTCTGAGGCTGAGTGCCGTCGGGCTGTGTGTGGCCGGACCATACTGTGTGTATCCAGTCACCTGCTCATGGACTTGGGTGCTTGCACCCCTTGGCTCTTGGGAACGTGCTACCGTGAACACGGGTGTAGATGAATCTGCTCTCCGTCCTTGGGGTGCATGCCCAGAAGTGGGATTTCTGGGTCACCTGAGTCCTCTGTGTGTCTTCTCAAGGGCCTGCAGGCTTTGGAGGGCTCTCCGACAGGCGTCTGGCTTGTGCACCACTTTTGCTCCAGGGTCAAGGCTGCGCCCTGGCGGTCCCTGGCACTCGCCCTTGCACAGAGCCTCCTTTCTGTGTCTGTGCTGGGGAGGGCCAGCCGGAAGTGAGCTGGCAGGCTGGCTCGTGGGCCTCCCTGCTGGCTGGTTTCCTTCCAGTGATGGTGGCCAGCGGGAAAGGGACCTCTCTGCGGCCCCTCGGGGATCTCTGCTTGCTGACATGGCTTGCCTGTGTCTGTGGTCCATGCGGCCTCCCCCAGCTCCCCGTCTGTCCCCAGGACGGCTTGGTTCTGAATAAGTCCCCCGCGCCGCAGGAGGAGGCTAGCTGGGACTGGCCAGACGACAGGAAGGACCTCCCGTGGGGTGCCCAGTTTGAACTGCCGCTGATGCTGCTGGAGGAGGACAGGTACCCGGTTCTTCCCTCTCGCGACCCCGCATCACTGCGCCCTCGGGCCCGGCTGTGGAGTGTGGCAGGAGGGCTGGGGGCCGGCCCAGGATCGTGGCCCCGGCGTCGCCTCTCGTGGAGTGTGTCGCTATCCCTTCCTTGTAGGGTTAGGACGAGCGAGAGTGTCCTAGGAGGTGCTCACCTAGGTTGGGGAGTTTGGTGCTAGAAAGGCCGTTTTGACACGCGCTTTTTGCTCAACATCAGCCTCCTGGTGCTACCGCCAATGTTTCTATCCTCTCCTCTGTCGACTCGTTGCTTTGCTATCTTCTAGCACCCGAGACAGACTCGTAGACCGAGCACTCCCAGAGTACCCTCATGTTAATGGTTAGCGTCTTGCCAGTGTGTGTCATGGGCCTTAGCCAGCTCGGGCTGCTTCACACAATGTCATGGATGGGGGGGCGCAGGCCACAGGGCCTTAGCCAGCTTGGACTGCTTCATGCAACGTCAC
>NC_064815.1:32372010-32445062 GCF_023721935.1 Panthera uncia | reverse complement strand
TGCAACGTCACGGACGGGGGGCACAGGCCACAGGGCCTTAGCCAGCTCAGACTGCTTCATGCAACGTCACGGACGGGGGGGCGCAGGCCACAGGGCATTTGCTTCCACAGTCCCGGAGGCTGGGTGTCCGAAATGCCAGGGCTGGCCGGTAGAGTTCTGGTGAGGACCGTCTTCCTGGCTGCAGGTGGCTGCCCCCGTGCTGTGTGCTCACGTGGTGGAGGCCTCGCCCCCCTCTCGCAAGGGCACGGTCCCCTGCCATCTGGGTCCCACTCGGTGAGCCCGTTTAGCCGCTATCACCTCCCGACTACTGCACTCCAGGCGGTTGCACCAGGGGTCAAGGCTTCCACGTGGGAACCTGGGGAGGGCACATGCACTGTGGCACAGACGTTGTGACGTAGGTCATATGCTTTAAATCTGGGGCACCTCCCTCCATAACCACCATCCCCGGAATTACTGCTGCTTCCTACCTAGAGTTACATCTCTCCAGTTTTGCCCCAAATACCTTTGCAGCTGGTTTGTCTAAATCAGGAGCAGTGAAGGCCCAGACGCCGTGTTTGGGTGCAATGCCCAGGCTCAGGCTGTGCCCTTTGGGGTAGCGAAGTCACCAGGGCTCCAACCTTGGTGCGTGCGGGCCTATCTGTGTGTGTGTGCACACGGTGCATTTATACGCACGTGTGTATGCGCGTGTGCACATACACATGGGTGTGCTCGTTTGTGTATTTTTATGCGTGCAAGTGTGGGTGCGTGTGTGTATGTGTGAGTTTTATGTGGGTGCACGTGGGTGCACGTATGTTCGCATACGTGTGTGTGTGTGTGTGTGCATATAAAAACAAAGTGCCCCATCCCTCGGTCAAGACTAGACACGTCTCCCACCTGCCCCTGGGCCCACACCCGCCCGAACCTGCTGCTCGGCCCCCTGATTAGGGAAGGCAGGTGTCGATCCCACCTTGAGACGGGGTTCACTGTAGATCGGTTGCAAAGGAAGCCTGGGGCCCCCCACCTCCCATCCTCAGCCTAGAGAGGAGGGGGCCGTGCCTCGCCTCGTGCAGGCCGTACCTGCAGCCACAGCCCGGACCGTGGCGAGACAGCAGGCCGAGCCATCTGCAGGCCGTGAGCTGGAACGCTGGCGTCATGCAGACGGCACGAAGGAGCTCTGTGTCCCTGCACACGGGTGGGGCTGGTGCCACCCGAGGCCTCTCCTGCGGCGCCCCAGCCGGTTCCCATGGCAGTGGCTGAGGCCCAGCACCTGTGCCCTCCCCGGGTTGAGGCCCTGGGGCCCTGCCCGTGGGCAGCTGGCAGCCGGGCCCCCAAGCCAGACCGACCAGAGCTTGGTTCCTGGCTGTGCCGGTCACCCACACCATGGTACTGGGCACGTGACTGGCCACCCTGGGCCTCAGGTGCCCCGTCTCTACACGGGGCCATCAGTGACCTCCCCGCAGGGCTGCGCGTGTCGGGCGTGGTGGGGACACGGCAGATAGAGCTGCCATTACAAGGAGGACCGAATGCCAGGGGGTGGGGGAAGGAGGCCTCTCACCTCAGTGGGGCTCCTGTACGGGAGCCAGGCTTCTCCCCGGGCTCTTACACTTTCCAGTTGCCGCTGGTCCGGACTCAACGCTTTCGGCTGTGAGTAACGGAATTCTCAGTGAGATTGGTCCAATGTAAACAGGTGTCTGTTGTCTGAGAGTCTGGAGGATGAGCGGGCTCGGGGCCATTGTTTAAATGACTCGATGATGCCCACGTCCCTGGCACGTGAATGATGTCTCCCCTTGTGGTCAAAGAGGCTGCCACAGCTCCATAGATCACACCTTCATATAACCACACCTAAACACGGAAGGGAGACAGGGCTGGCCTTATTTTTTATCTGGGAGAAAAGTCCCTTCGAGAACCTTCCCCAGTAGATGTCACTAAGTCCGTCAATCACCTGCTCTCTCCTGGGCCACTTCCCTACAGAAAAGGGAAAGGAGGACCCTAACCGGCATGGACCAGTCACGACCCATGTCTCCAGGCTGGACACATTGTCACGCGGAGTAACACGGGGGCTTGTTGCACAAGCAGAGGGGTGGCTGTTGGGGAGGGGAGCAGAGTATCGGCCAAACCTCACCACATACTGACTGAGCGCTTGTGCAGGGCACTAAGAGAACGAGACGGACGTAGTCTCTATCCTACGAGGGGCAGGTGGGGAGGGGGTACAGGCTGCTCCCTGCCCCAAGGGACCTCTCATGGCCACGTGCCAAGTCTGGAGCTGGCGTAGGAAGCATTACTGCCCAAGTCAGGTGTGGCCTCGGCGACAGGGTCCCCGCTGCTCCGGGTCTCATTCCACAGGTGGAAGCAGGTTTGCAGGGCCCAGTGCCTTCCCCGAGGTTCACCGTGAGGAAGTGGGGGCACAGGAGGGCAGGCCAAACGTTTGCCTCTGGTTTGGACTCTGGCCGCGGTGCTAGGCAGCCCTGTGCCCTACCGACAGCACCCAGAGGCCTCGCTGGCTCACGTGGTGCTTAAACACCTTGTCATCCAGCTAGCGGTCTACCCAGTGGCTCGAGTTATCGGTGTCCCGGTTTCACCGATGAGACAGCAGAGGTCAGGAGCCCAAGGCCACTCGCCAGGGAGCCTGGGCTTGATGCGTGACGCTCTGTTCTTACAGTCACGGGTGACCTGACCTGACGGAAGGTGAGGAAACCCTGTTCTTTCACAGTAGACACGGTAGGACCGGGGAAAGTTCTGGCTGGAAGTTGTCAGAGGTCCCTTCCCCTTCCAACAGCCGAAGTCTTCCACACAAGGTCTTGGGCAAACTCCTGTGTCTCTGTCCCACCCTCCTCTCCTTGCTGGGCCTCGGATGTGCCGAGCTGGCCCCTGCCCCAGGGCCTTGGCCCGTGCTGTTCCCTCTGTTCCTCCTACCTGGCAAGGTCTTCTGCCAGAGCTCGGCACAGCTCTTTCATTGCCATTCTTTGGGCCTGAGCTTAGATGTTTCCTCCTGTTCCATTTCTACCGCAGCGGATCTAACGCCAGCTGGGTGTGCCGCAGTTCAGTTCTGGCACGATCACGCCGAGTTGGCGTCAGACCCCACCAGTTAGGGCCTCCGTCCCCCACAAGATTGTCCCCGTGTCAGAAGCCAGCTGCAGCGGAGTCCCCGGGCCACGTGCGCTTCTGTCCAGCTGACCACAACTTCGGGGGGTCCTGTGGCCCCCCCCTCAGGTTCCGCAAGGACCCAGAGCCCAGACTCCCGGCGTGGCCCCTGAATGCAGCAGTGTGCAGATGCCGCTTGCCCTGGCCTGACGTGGGCCGCGGCGTCCTGGGGTTCAGTCTCCGCTCTCCTCGGCTGGAGGCAGGGCCGAGGGGCCCCGGCAGCTGGCTCAGCTGCCGCCTCTGTGTGTCCCCCACAGCGGTGGCTACACATCGTCGCAAGCCACGCCATCGAAAACGCTGGGAAAGCAGGATTCCCTTCTCCCTCTGCCATCCCTCCGCATCCTGCTAACGCCTCCGGCTCATGAGGTTGGTGTGCGGCCCTAACCGGGGCCCCGAGCTCCCGGGAGGCCTCTCCTGCCCCCGCAGAGCTGGGGGGGTGGGGGGAGCACAGCTATCAGGAATCTCTTTGGCAGATGGCGGGGGCTTGGGGAAAGGGAAAGGCTGTGAGTATTCACACCTTAGTAGTTTGGGGCCTTTCCTGTGAACCGTCTTTAAGAGGCCGCTAGTCTCATCATGATTACTGGTAATAGTGTGAGTGGTCATACTCTGGGTCACTGTCCCCGGCTGGGGAGGGGAGGATGCCCCTGCCCCAGGGGGAGCCCTCCGCCCTGGCTGGAGTGCTGGGAAGTTCAGGTCCCCAGGAAAAGCCCCACCCGTGACTGTGGGTGGTACGTAAGTACCTGGGGCCCCTTGGCCCCTGGGTGTGGTGACCCACTCCCCCAGGGTGTCCGGGCCCAGGGACTGGCTTCATCCACCTTCCTGGGCCCTCCTCCCATGGCCAGAAACCTTTCCCCCCATACCACTTGCCTCCAATCACAGACTCTGAGTCTGCTTCTGGGGGTCCAATGTGGGGCAGGCCAACAGGGTGGCCCAGTGACGTCTGACCGTCGCTGATGCTGGTTTCCTGCGGCAGGCAGGCCCCCTGAGCGTGAAGAATTTGGTCTCCAAGCTGGGCGCCCCCGCTGGCCTGGACCTGGGTGCCTCGCGGATGGCAGCGGAGGCCGGCGGCCCGGCCCTGAGCGCTCAGACCCTCAAGGAGATGGCCATGAGCACCAAGAGCATCGCTCTCATCGCGGCCACCCGGCGCTCCAAGGCGCAGGACCGCGAGGGTGGCAGCGGCCGCTCCTCCCTCCACCTTCCAGAGGACATGGCCCTGGACTCCAGGGACCCGAGCCCAGCAGACAGGAGGTGGCCCCACGCCAGCCCGGGCCGGGACCGTTCTGCGGAGAAGGCCAGGGGGAAGCTGTCACCCTCCCTCACCTGGAGCATGCAGACGGTGGGTGCACGCTGGCTGGCTCCCGGGGTCCCGGGGTCCAGCTGGGACAGCAGAGCGGGAGCGTCATGGTGGACGGAGGAGGGCCCCAGGTGCAGAGGAGGCAGAGGGAGACCCCCCACGCCCCCACCACCCTTCCTCATCAGAAGCCGCGTGCGTGTCTTCCCTGGGTACCGCCTTCTGATCTCGGGTCCTTCCTTAACGTCACTTCATGAACTCTCAAGTGCCTTCACGGTATTTGCACTTTCACCTTAAGAGGGTACCTTGCTTGGTTCTAACACGTCCACTAAACGGTAACAGGGTCGCGAAGCACTGTCCACCGTGAGGCGTCCCTCTCCTGCCAGAGCCCGGCACCAGGCCTGGGAGCATGGCCCTCCTCCGACACCTGCGGGGGGATGAACTCCTTACGCAGCCCCGTTTCGTGGACACTTAGGTTGTCTGCTCCCTGTTCCGTGGCCACGTGGTTGTCTTTCGTTTCTGGTCACTACCCATGATGCTTTGCTGTCCCTCTGTGGGTAGTGCTGTTCATTCCGTTACCTTCTTGGGGTACTGGGCAGTGTTGACCTGTGGAAAGCCTCAGCCCCACGTAGGCAAAATCCAGCACTCAGTAGAGTGCCACACCGACCATGCGCCGACCACTCGCTGACCACACTGACCGCCCACTGACCACACTGGTCACTCGCTGGTCACACCAACCACACTGACCACACCGGCCGCTCACTGACCACACCGACCACTCACTGACCACACTGACCACACCACACCGACCACACTGACCACCCACTGACCACACTGGCCATTCACTGACCACGCTGATCACTCACTGACCACACTGACCACTCGCTGACCACACTGACCACTCGCTGACCACACCAGCCGCTCACTGACCACACTGATCACTCAAGGACCACACCGACCGCTCACTGACCACGCTGATCACTCACTGACCACACTAACCGCTCAGTGACCACACCGATCACTTGCTGACCACACTGACCACACCGACTGCCCACTGACCACACTGATCACTCACTGACCACACCGGCCGCTTGTTGACCACACTGACCGCTTGTTGACCACACTGACCACACCGACTGCCCACTGACCACACTGATCACTCACTGACCACACTGATCAGCCACTGACCACACTGGTCGCTCACTGACCACACTGACCACTCACTGACCACACTGACCACACCGACTGCCACTGACCACACCGGCCGCTCACTGACCACGCTGATCACTCACTGACCACACTGACCACTCGCTGACCACACCAGCCACACTGACCGCCCACTGATCAGTCACTGACCACACTGACCGCTCGCTGACCACACTGACCACACTGACCACACTGACCGCTCACGGACCACACCGACTGCTCACTGACCACGCTGATCACTCACTGACCACACCAACCGCTCACTGACCACACCGGCCACTCACTGACCACACTGACCGCTCGCTGACCACACTGACCACACCGACCACACTGACCACACTGGTCGCTCACTGACCACACTGACCGCTCACGGACCACACCGACCGCTCACTGACCACGCTGATCACTCACTGACCACACCAACCACTCACTGACCACACCGGCCGCTCACTGACAACACTGACCGCTCACTGACCACGCGGATCACTCACTGACCACACTGATCACTCACTGACCACAGTGCCGTGAAGTTCTTTTGCAGGGGGGAGAGGGTGTATTTGGCACAGGTTCCAGTCCGTATGGAAATGGTGTTCCCTTCACGGGGTTTCTTTCTCACCACACTTGGTCACATAAACTGGAGGAAGTGAGCAGGCCTCTCTCTGGGCAGGCTAGTGAGCAGCCGGGGGCCTGGCAGATCTCCTTCCGCCTCTGCCAGCCACAGTGGGCGTTTGCTGATTGCACTGAAACCACTCTGGCGATAGCTCAGTAGGATTAAGGGCAGGACAGCAGCAGGGGGCGGAAGGTGAGTGTATCAGTCAGGGTTCTCCAGACAAACAGAACCAATAGAATGTGTGTGCGTGCAACACAGGCGGACACACACACGCACACTCGTATGCACGCACGCACACACGCACACACACACACGGGTTTATTACAGTTGGCTGACATAATTTATGGAGGCTGACAAATCCCAGAGCCATGGTTGGCAATTTGGAGACCAGCTCACATCGAAAGGCAGGAAAAAACCCAAAGTCCCAGTTCAAGGGTATCAGGCATAAGGAGTCTCTCTTACTCACAGGAAAGGCAGACTTTCTCTTCTAACCAGGACTTTGACTGATTGGATGAGACCTACCCATACCGCAGAGGACAATCTGCTTACTCGGTCTGTTTTTTTAAAAAACTTTTTTTTTTTAGTTTTTTCAATGTTTATTTATTTTTGAGTGAGAGAGAGACAGAGCGTGAGCAGGGGAGAGGCAGAGAGAGAGGGAGACACAGAATCCGAAGCAGGCTCCAGGCTCTGAGCTGTCAGCACAGAGCCTGATGTGGGGCTTGGACCCACAAACTGCAAGATCATGACCTGAGCCGAAGTCGGACGCTTAACCGAGTGAGCCACCCAGGCACCCCACTCAGTCTATTTAAATGCTGACCATTTAAACCCCTTCCATTTGTGGGGGGGGCACTGAGAGGAGAAAGTGGTGTGTGGGGGGGCAAACAGCAGGCAGGAAAGCATCATTCATTCCTTCACTCCTTCATTCCTTCATTCCTCTTGGGGCTGGAGGAGAGCGTTAGCAGTGATTCTGCTCACGTTCACTGAGGTGGACGTGTGCCTACAGCGAGCCACCCAGCAGGGGTTTCATCTGTCCATGGCTTCAGCTCCAAGTGACCTTGAGGTGTCACTCCCTCCCCACCCGCACCCCACACCCTGCCCTGCTGTGCGACTGTCCCTGCAGGTGACGGAGAACCCTCAACCCCCCTCCGTGGAGCACGTGGCCAAGAGCCAGCCACCGCCTGCACCCCTGCCGCTAACGAAGTCGTCCGGAAAGAGCTTCCTCCCTGCCGTCTCCACGGCCTCCAAGATAAAGCCCAGCCCCAGTCTCCATGCAGGTACAGAATCCGAAACGGAAACTAACACCCTGGGGTTTTGTGTGCATCTCAAGACTCTGCCCCTCCCGTCAAGGGTGCGTCTTGAGAAAGCATGACGGTCTGGGCTGTCGTCAGTTGTGTGCTCCTGGGTGCAAGTTTCAGGTTTTCAGGGTGGTGAGTGGGTGGGCCAGGGCCGCTGGCTTCGTGGAAAGAAACACTCGCAGAGGCATTCAGTAGGCATTCAGCTTTGCTTCTGCCCATCTGATGCTCCAGCAGAGTTTAAAACGATGATTAAAACTACGGCCTGCTGCCGCCACTCCGTCTGTCTCTGTACGGGTTTGAATTGCAGCTCCCGTGGCTGTGGTCGCAACACGAGTGAGACACGCTCACGGTGAGAAGTTTGGGATACAGATAGGATTGCCAGTGAGAGAGGAGCCAGGTGGCGTGGGCCCCGTCCAGAGGCGGTCTCCCAGTGGTGTGGCCCCGTGCCCCTATGCTACCGGTGTGTGCGCAGCTACAGCTGTGAGCGCATAAGAAACGACGACCGTCCCCACCTTACAGATGAGGAAACTGAGGCACAGAGGTGCAGGAAACTCGCCCGAGGTCACACAGCTGGGAGTGGTGGGCCGGACCCCAGCTCCTAACCACACCCTAGGCCTTCTAGCTGAGTATTCTTTGCGGGGCGAAGCCCGAGTGTGTTCCAGGGCCTTTGCAGTAGAAGCAGTGTGCACAGCTACGCTCTGGCTGGCTGGTGGGTGTGGACCTTGGCCCCACCCGATTCGTAGCAACGCTCTCCAGCTTTTCAGAAATCTCCGATCTGGAGGACACAGTTCACATTCCCCTGTGATTCCTCGCTTGGGCTCCTGCATGTGCTGGCGACCGCGTGGGCCTGCGATAACACTTAAAAAAAACACTTAAAAAAGTGTTCTTTACCCATATGGGATTTGCCGCTTTCACAAGCTTTTACTCAGTTATCTTCCTGTCTACACGCTCGTCAAAGAAGAACACAATCCCAGAGAATACAGCAGCATCAGGCACGGGAACCTTGAAATGCAGGGCTGGGCACGCGCCCTCCGCTGTCCTCCCAGCGGGCGGCAGGCGCCCTGGACGCCGGTCCCCAGGTCCTCACTTGGGGGAGGCGCCGTGATGGCACCTGTCTGGGGAGTAACAGGCGTGGGGGCGCCGGGTGGCTCGGGGGGAGGCCTCGCCGTCACGGCTTAGCCAGGAGTGTCACAGCTCCTGTGACGGCCGCCCGTCCCCTGGAGATAAGCCCCTCGGAATGTGTCTGTCCAGATGACTTAAAAAGGAGTTTACTTCCACACCGCTTTGTCATGACCTTGCTAACGCATGCAGAGGTAGGGACAGGAGCACGTTAACGGCATGGCCCGCGCAGCGCTCCGCCCTCTGCTGATTCTGTCTCTGCGCTCTGTCTACACGTTTCCATCCTTCCGTTTGTTATCTGCTTTCCTGGAGAGGGTTCGATAAAGTCTCCAATCATGTCCTTTCACCCATGACTCTTTCAAGAGCTTTCTCTCTGTGATGACAGAGTGTTTATGCACATCACAGCCAGAGAAGTTCAGTGTGGTTCCCTAGAACCGTCTAATGCCCAGGCTGTGTACAAAAGAAAGCAGCCTTTTTCAAACAGGAGTGAGTGCACTGTACCTGGCCCTCTTGGTTGGTGAGAAGGGGGCACAGCCCAAGCCTCCACGTCACGGGGAGGTGCTGAGCCCTGTTTTGTGGGCCCCCAGCCAAAGGCTGGAACCTCTCCTCTCAGCTGTGTTTATAGGAGCCCCGTGGGGGCACAGACGGTCTCCTGTCTCCATCGTGGGTCTCTGTTGCGGGCAAGTTAGAGCCCGTTAGCATCAATGGTCCTTCCAGACCTTCAGATGGGTAAATTGAGTGGAAGTGGCATCTCCAGGGCCATGCGGCCGGGGCCGGCACCCCCATGCCCCTCCCGCTGTGCCCAGCTGCCTCTGCCCGGAGAAGGAACACACTTGTCCTTGGCAGGGGTACACGGAGGCCCCGCAGGTAGCTGGGGTAGACTAGGTGCCCAATTTCTCCGGTGGGGGCTGTGCGGGTCTGGGGACAGAGCCTGAGGATCACCACCTGTGGTGTTTGCACAGGCCCAGGCTCCCCTGGGCACCTCCCTTGGGCCCAGAGACCCCCACACTATTTGTTTGTTTGTTTTTAAACAAACTGAGAGCATGAGTGAGGGAGGGGCAGAGAGAGAGAGGGAGACACAGAATCCGAAGCAGCTCCAGGCCCCGAGCTGTCGGCACAGGGCCCGACGCGGGGCTCGAACCCACAGACCACGAGATCATGACCCGAGCTGAAGTCGGACGCCCAACCGATGGAGCCGCCCAGGCGCCCCAGACCCCCACACTTCATGTTATTGCTGGCTCACGGTTTAGGGCACTGGGGTTGCTGGCCCCGTACCCGTGGCTGATGCCTGGGTGTATCGCGTCTGGATGTGCAGTCATGAGCCACACCCCGTGGGCGTCTGAGGGAGGGAAGAACGGAGAACACTGAGCGGACAGCGGATGGAAGCCAGGAAGGAGTGGACGTGTTGCCTCATTTATCACTCCCGGCAACCCTGTCAAATAGGTTCCTCGCCACAGAGTGATAACGCAGGGGCAGAGCTCACCCCGGCCGTGTCATGCCTGCGGCTGGCGGCCCGGGCCCGAGCCTGTTCCCATCCCCATCCTGGGCCGGGAGCAAGGGAGCTCTTCCCTGGTGCTGTGTGCCAGCCTGTCCAGGGAGCGTGAGACCTGCCCCACAACCTTCCTAAATAGTGGCTGGACTCCTGTAAATGAGGAGCTCTTCCCCCTGAATAGGATCCACTGGACTCAGATCTGGAGCAGCTCCGGGCGTCCCCACCTGCGGGCGGGGACGCCTGGCAGGTCCCAGGCCACGCGAGCCCTGCGCCTGGAGTTGCCTGGTGGGCCACACCATCGCACAAGCGCAGCTTCTCCAGGAGAGGAAGGGCTGGAGACAGATGGCTCCCCCCGCCCCGCCTGCAGAGCCTGACTCGGTGGCTGTCGACTTTTCTCAGCGAGGTCCTCCCTGCCTGTGCCGTTTCAGACCGCGACCCCAGTCCGCGTCCCCGCCCGAGGGGCTGTGTATTGAACAATCTTGAATGATCTTGTCTATCGTCTTCCTCGCCCCGCGGTCCGTAGGTTCCCTCAGTGCAGGGATGCTAGTCTCTGTGTGCCCAGTAAACATAGCAGGTGCGCAGTAGGGAACAGACGGACAGACGGCCTCCCTGAGGCCAAGGGTTCGGTCGCCGTCGACTGCCGGGCTTGCTGGGTCTCCGGCCTCCTGCTCTCGCCGGGTTCCCTGACGAGCCGTGCCCACCCCACCGTGCCGATCCTGGAGCATTCTTCACGTCCAACCCACGTTCTTTTAAAATTGCAGTCAAATTCACACGACAAAACTCAGCATTTTCAAGTGTGCAACACTGTGCCATTGGGTACACTGAGTGTTGTGCATCCACACTGCTGTTGTGGTTCCAGAACATGTCATTTCCCCTAAAGGAGGTGCTGAGCCCCGGGCCTTGTCCCCCAGCGGGTCTCTGCCCTTTCTTACAGACGGACTCAGGGCGTGTGCCTGTGGGTCTGTCCCCGCCGTGGCTTGGGTCAGGACAGCATGCTCTATTATGCCGGGTCCAGTCCGCCACTCTCAGGCCACCTTCTGTGGCTCACTCGCTGGTGAACGGGCACGTGTGTGGCCACCGCGAGTGGTGCTGCTGTGAACATCTGTGTGCAGGTGTTCGTTTAAGCCTCTGTTTGTGGTTCTCTGGGGTCGTAAAACCTAGGAGCGGATCTGCGGAAAACAAGGCAATCCTGTGTTTAACTTCCTGGGAAATCATCGTCCCATCTTCCCTCACGGCCGCACCGTTGCAGGTGGCCACCGTCAGTCTCCGTCCGCTCCCGTGGGCTCAGTCCAGTGACCTCTGCTGTGAAAGACTTCTTGACGCCCTGTCCCTTCCCCAGCGGGCTGAGCACCATGTCAGGAGCACTGGGGGCCGTGGTGGGGGGGGACGACAGCCGGAGAATACACGGTGGACACGTCAGTGTAAGACGGGTCGGGTGGAGGCAGAGACGGGAAGAGAGTAAAGCTGGTGAACAGGGCAGAGCACAGCGCGGTGATGTGAGCTCAGGCCGTGGTGGGGGCTCTGCACGTGGGCGCCCCCACCACATCCGGGGGGGACACCCCTTGCCTGCCTGCTTCCTCGCCTGTCTGAGGAGGCTCTGCTCGGCCAACCCGGGAGACCCTCCGCGTTGCGGGGTCACAGCTGGCTCAGAGCAAACGGGGAGGAAAAGGAGAGGAGAGCATGGTTGCTGGGGAAGGAAAGGAATCAGAGCCGGAAGAAAGAACATTCTGGAAAGGACGGAGCTTGGGTATCGATGAGAAACAAACGAGGTACCCTCAGTACTCAGTCCGCTGCGCCCATCACTCGGCCTTTATTTTCATGGACCGGGATTCATGGGGCGGTCCCTAAAATCACGTCCTTTCCTCTTTCACTCACCGTTTAGATGAGAAGGTGCTGCGGATGCCTGAGGTCACCTTCACCCTCCCCAGCGCCACGTGGCAGAGCAGCCCGGGCCCCCGCAGGACCCCGCTCGCGCCCCGGGACATCCGAGGTCAGTGCCTGCCCCGCCCCCGCCTGCGGATCGCCCTGTCCCTGCGCACGCGCACCCTGTGGCCACTCGCCACAGGCCCCTGCCACACGCTCATCAGCCACGCTTGCCCGGTGGCTACTTAGTGGGACAGCCGGCACAGGCCTAGACCGTGAGCGAAACCACACCACCCTGGGGCTTTCATCCCAAAACTGCAGTGCTGTTTCGTTTAACTGATAGTGAAGCGAGACAACCTTCCAGGAAAGTTGGGCTCATTTTGCACACTCGCCCCCGGTATCGTGAGTGCGTTTTACCGTAACGTGGCCGGGCCTGGACATTAACCACAAAACATGAGACACGGTTTTGCCAGCCTGCCCGTCCCCCCCACCCCCACTTCCTCTGTTCCCGGGTCTTGAAGCCACGGATGCTGAATCTCGGAGACGAGTTGAGCCGCGTCAGCCTCCGCGTTCACGTAATCCTCAGCCCAACCCGCGAATGGCTTGTGTTGCCTGAACCCTTTCTGGGAACAGGAAAGTCTCTCTGGCCATGCCGACACCATTTTCTCACCGCCCCCCCCCCCCCCCCCCCCACCCCAAGCCAACGCACAGTCAAGTCCTAGGGAAGGCCACCAGGGGGAGAAGTGCTTCCTCGGGCCCAACTTTAGTCCCCCTACCTGGACCTTTAACCTGCTCCCTGCTGCCACCGTGTCCGAGCAGGTTAAGACCTTCCCATCATTATGCCCTTCTTTCCAAGGGCTCTCGGGGCATGTGTTTGCTGGCTGTGTCCTTGGGGTCAGAAGCTCCCAGACCAGAGCAGGCTGAGTAATGGCCAGTGGTACAGGCCAGTTTAAACGACGAGTCTTTAAACGGGAGGGGTGGGAGGCGTTCCCCGAGGGCTGTCCCATCCTAACTGCACGTGTCCCTTGCGACAAGCAGGTAGCTCAGGGAGGTCCTGGCGACAGGCCTGCCTTACCAGAGCGTGTGGGGAGGTGGAGCCCCAGGTTAGGGAGGCACAGTCCCACGGGGCCCAGAAGGGGCCGGGCATGGGCGGAGCTGAAGGAGGGGGAGTGCCCTCGTGGGTCCCTGACTGAGGGTGGCCAGTGGGCGGGGCATCCATACCGGCCAGGGACCCAGCCATCGGGACTCTGGCTTCGCTGGAGTCGGCCTTGACCACGGGCTAAAGTCTCCCCATCCCTTCAGGGTCTACAGAGAGTGGAAGCCGACGCCACAGCCCGGTGCCCCCCAGCACCCCTTGCAAGCACCAGGGCAGCACCAAGAGGCCAAGGAGGCCACAGTGAGGAGGTCAGCGGGCAGGCCCGGCGCACGGGGAAGGCCAGAGAGGCTGGCCCCAGACCCAGGGCTCTCTCTGCCTCAGAGGTGGATTCGAGAGACGAGGCCCCGGCAGGGACCAGCCAGCCCCAGCGTCCCTCAGCCCTTTGCAATCGGCGGGTGCCTCACCAGCCACCTTCGGAGGAAGGGCCACTGATGGAACTTCAGAACCCTTCTCGAGGACACCGCGTGGGGAGCCTCAGGCATCTTTTGGGTCATTCCCAGTTGCGGGTGCTTTTCCCAGGATCGCTCCACCCCACAGTTTCTGCCCTGGGAGAATGCTTTCGCTCTTCACCTGATTGGGTGAGGCCCACCCACGCTGTGGCGGGCCCTCTGCCGAACTCCTTACTGATGTAAATGCTAATCTCACCTGAAAAACACCTTCACAGCACCGTGCGTGCTGGTGTTTGACCCATCACCTACGTACTGTGGCTTGGGCAACTTGACGCACAGAATTAACCCTCACACCTCACGATTGGCCGGCAGGCAGGGTGACACTATCCCGTCCCCACGTATATGTAGGCTCCGGAATGAGCCAGCGTCGGGGAAGCACGAGAACATCCTGCATTCCCGTGACCCACCCGTCCCCTCACTGTGTTCTGATGTCCCTGTCCACACCCCATTGTGTGGAGGACACTGTGGTGGACGGCTGGGACGAGGCAGCTTTGCAGGGTACGTGGAAGCAGCCGCGTAAACTGGGGACGCAGAAACCAAGGTCCTAATTTTTCATCAAGACAGAAAGACAAGGTCACAGGGAGACTGAGCGCCGTCCGTGAGCTGCGTCGCCACCTTCCCTGGCTGTGCTTTTGGCACCTGCTGTGGTTTCCGGGCCCGTGCCCGCATCTCAGGCTCTCAGGGGCACCCCTGCAGGACGTGGGGACCAAAGCCCCCTCCCCCATGGTGGGAGCCACCCCCTGGTGAAGCAGCAGGCGGAGCCCGGGAGTCGGCCTGTCGCACATCAGGGGCGGGAGGTGTGGGTGGTGTTGTGGCCTCGTGGCCCGGGTGGGCAGCCGGGTGCCTCGGACTCACGTGTGTCCGGCACGTGCCGAACACCCCGTCAATGTGCCGGCTGCACGGCTGGACGCCACGGCCGGGCCCCCTCTTGGCGTAAGACCGCTGTCGGGGAGGACGTGCTAGGGGCTTTGTTGAAGCCGTGCTGTCCTTTCTGGGCCTTCTGGAGGACGGTGGGGAGGTCGGTCCCGTCTGTCTTGGGGAGCCGTGCTGCCTGCTCTGTGCAGACCTGCCGCGGGCACTGTCTGATGCCCGTGTCCCTCACTGGGGGAGAGGCTGAGCCTGGGGGGCAAGGAGACTTCTGTTCTCCTGCCTTGGTCCCAGATCCTGGGTAGGGCAGGAATTACTGGTTGTCCCCTGTATCTGCTCGCTTTCCGCCATGATAATAGAACCCCCAATTTTTAGCTAGTCACATGGCTCCCAAAATAAAGGACCGTATCTCCCAGCCTCCTTTGCAGCTGCCTGTGGCCATGTGACTAAGTCCTGACCGATGGCATATAAGCCAGAAGCAGCTGCTTCCAGGAGTCTCTAGCACAAAGGATAATTAGCATGCTCCTCGTGCCTCTTTTCTTCATTTCCTGGAATCCTACTACCTGAAATCTGAATGTGATGGCTGGAACCCCGGCCATCATTTTGAGGCCATGAGGACAAAGGCCATGCCTTGAGGAGGATGGAGTGGGAAGCTGGAAGGAGCCTTGGTGTACAAGGTGCAGGGATGCTTCTCAGCCTTGTTACATCCTATCCCCAGATTTTAATTTGAGAGAGAAATGAATGTCTATCTGAAGCCTCTGTGGTTTGGTATCCCTCATCTTAACTGATAGATGGGGGTGGGGAGCCCAGGCAGTTGGCAAGCAGTGGCTGGAGAAGTCTCTGGTACTTTTGTGGAGCGACAGCAGGAAATTAGAAATGACAGTATGGTGGGACAAGCCGTGGGGGTCAGGTATGGCCCGCAAACTGATCCTTGGCTGGTGGGAGAGCATAGGAGAAACTCCCAATCTTTTTATACCCTGTCTTGAGCTGGGTGAAAAAGTTGTCCACAAGGATCTCTGGTGGATCTCGGGGGTGGGGTGCTTTGCAAGGAGGCTCTGGACTGACCCATGCACCTGAGAGAGGGCTGAGGACACACTTACATCTGGGAGGGGGGCGGTCCCAGCCTCATGGGGGGTATATTAGGGGTCTCCAGCAAAACAGAACCACTGGGATGTGTGTGTGTGTGTGTGTGTGTGTGTGTGTGTGTGTGTGTGTGTGTATTTAGAGAACTGGCTCATCCGATCAGGAAGGCTGGCAAGTCCAGAATCTGTGGGCTGGGCCAGCAGGCAGGAGAGCCAGGGAGGGGCCTGGGTGCAGAAGTCCCTCTTGCTCAGGGAAGGTCAGCCTTTTGTTTTATTCGGGCCTTCAGAGGATTGGATGAAGCCGCCCCACATTATGAAGGGTCATCTCTTGACTCAGTGTCTACTGATTTAAATGTTAATCTCACCCCAAAACACCGCCACAGAAACATCCAGAATAATGTGTGACTGCATATCTGGGCGCCGTGGCCCAGCCAGGTAGACACATAGCATCAGTGATCCCAGGGGGCATACCCAAGGGCTGGAGAGCCCAACACAGGACCAGGAAGACCCAAGGTGGAGAGATTCACGCCCCCTCTGTGCCAGCCACCATGACACCGAGCTCGGGATCGACCCAGGTGGCTGGAACTGGGGGAGGACCTTGAATTTGACCCAGTTTGAACCCAGAATGACTGAGGAAAGTTACACAGGCATCTGAGTAGTACACAAGGGTCCTCTTTGGGCGCGTCGGAGGTCACGCGACTGTGGAATTTGCACCTGTGACCTGAAGACCACACTGGGATCTCACCGCTTAAAAAAGAGAAACCTGTATAAAACGCGGGATAGAAACATCCTCCCCAACCTCGTGCCACCTCGGAGGTAAGTCCTCTTTAATGATTGGGTGCGTGCTCTTCCCGGTTTCCCCACAAAATAACCCAAATTAAAAAGCGTCTTGGCTTACTTGACTTACTCACAAGACGAGGGCACGGGCTGCTTCCTTGGGAGGTGACACCACGGGGTGGGGAGGACGGGCCACCATGGGAGAGCACCACCGTGGCGCAGCTGCAGGCAGTGGGAAGGAGAGTCTGCTGGGACCCCGGAATCAACCCCCCCAGGGCCCGTGGGGGGGTCCTGGGGGCACCGGCCCTGCGTTAGGCTGTGTTTGCAAGCAGGCCAAGCCTCCTGGCCTGTCCCCAGCAGAGGAGGAGCCCCAGGGAAGGGAATGGAAATTCTGTTGCGGAACTCAGACCAAAGTGCATTTCAGCCCCCGTGGATCTGTCCACAGGCTGTGGCTGAGCCGGGCCTGGGGGCCACAGGCATCTGGGACAAAGCCATCCTTCACACACACTCAGGTATGCACATGTGTGTGCACACATACCCAGTTGTGCACACACCCACACACACCTGCACACCGCTCGCTCACCTCCCTGCTGTCGCCCACGCTGTCCTCAGTATTGGAACCTTTCTGCTTCTGGTTCTCACCCAAGAGCCTCCTTTCCTTCCCTGAAGGGCCAGATACTCAGAGCCTCCTCTGTCCCCGCACCAACCCACCAGGTGACGACTGCCTTTCTGCACGTGTCCGCACTGCTGCCCCTTCGGCACCTGGGACCAGGCCCTGCCTGACGGGTCTGTGTCCTGCCTGGCCCAGAGCAGGTGCCTGGGGATGGCCGCAGAATGAGCGGACGAGTGATGGGCGGGTGCGGGCACTGCACTGGCGGCCGGAGGCGCGGAGCCGGGGCCCTGGCCTGCGGCATCCGTGTGCGGTGGGAGTCCGCGGGGTGCACCGTGAGTCGTGCCGATGTGCACACGCACACTGTGGCCAGCCGAGGGGACGCGGGCGCTGAAACTAACAGGATGTCAAACGAGGGTGCGGGAAGCTTCACCCAGCACCTAGCCTCACGGCAAGCCTCTGTCACCAGCCTGCGGCCCAGGGAGGTGTAGCACCGGCTTGATTACTCACCCTCGGTGTCCGAGCTGGGATTTGAGCCCAGGGTGTGCGGACTCCTCCCTTGTCGCCCCCGGAAGCCAGGCGGGATATGCCGGGCAACAGGGAGTCACAGCATGTTCGTGAGCAGGGGACAAACCCGACTGTGTCTCACTGTTGCCTCGTGCCTGGTGCCTCGCAGCTGCTCGGCGAAGGTGGGCTGCAAGCTGATGGGTGAGGGATGAGAATGTTGGAGAAAGAGTCCTTCGATGTTACAAAACCTTGTGAGACTCTGGTCGATGTATATGTGTGTATCTGCACACTTATGTGTCTACACTCACCCGTATGTGTTTCGTGGAACAGCCTCGGAAGGAAACCCTGGAAACAGGTCACAGGGAGGGACTTGAGGGGGCAAGTAGGCAGGACACCCCTGTCCATTGTATACGTTTTCTACCTATTTGGATTTTTACCCCGTTCCTGCATGACTTAATGTGAAAAAAAAAAAAAAAAAAGGAATTATTTTAAACCCAGTGGTAGTTCCATTATACCCTGGTGTGGGCAGCTCTCTGTAATATACCAACTGAGAGAAAAAGGTTCAGAACAGTAAGTATAATATGCATTTATGTCTATTTGGCGACAATTATATAACTTATGCAAATGTGGTAGATGGGAATGATTCCTTGCAGAATTCCCAAGCCACAAAGACAAAACCCGGAGCTGTGTTTGCAAAGCCAGAGCCACTGGTCAGAGGCGTCACGGGGCTGGGAGGAAGTGCCGGGACTTACCCCTCGCAAAGGACTCTTTGTTCCACAGACAGATCCGCCCCAAGTTTCTGGGGCTGGTAAGTCCTCAGAGCCCCTGTCAGGGCCGCGCGTGCACCTGCGTGAGCGTGCGCTGCGTGAGGAGCAGGCCGGCCGGGGTCTGTTCCCCGGGGCCCCCTCCCGGGAAGGGAGGGAGCTTGGGGCTGCCCGCGACTAAGCCGCCCTCCCTGGAAGGTTTGCTCTGAGGCCCAGAGGGTCAGCTTTCTCCTCTGCCTGCAGCTGGAGGTCCAGATCGTGCCGGGTACCAGGTGGGGAAGGGAGGAAAACTGGAATCCAGGGAGGGGGGGCATAGAGAGGGGCGGGACGGAGGCCCAGGCAGGCACGGATGCCCCAAGGTCCGGTGCAGACAGACCGCCCCCCCCCCCCCCGCCCCCAATGGATCAAATAGATGAAGGAATTAAGTCATTCAGGAAGTAGTTTACCCCCTGCCTAAACCCTTAGTGACTCCCACTCACTCTCAAGACCAAGCCTCAGGATGTCGTCCTGGCCTCCATGAGGCTCCTCTCTCTCCAGCCCTGCCTGTCCCCCTGCTTACTCTTTGGACACTTGTGGATTTATCCAGCACCGACCACGTGGCAGGCACTAGATGCACAGGACGCAGCTGCCACTGGGCAGACACGTGCCGAGCCGACCCTCATGGAGCCCACGTTCTAAAGAAGGTGGGGGAGAGAATGAATGGTAAGCGCTCTGATGAAAACGAGCCGCAGGGGCCGAGTGCTGGGGGAGAGGCTGGTCAAGGAAGGCCTCCTGGAGGAGGTGCAGCCTAGGTGGAGAGCGGAGCACCGGGCAAAGGCCCTGGGGCAGACTGGTGCTGTTGGCTCTGATAAGGTAATTCTGTAAACATCAGAACCCCGAGCTGGACTTGGGAGGTGCTATGGCCTCAATGCTTGTGTCCCCCTAAAATTCATATTTTGAAATCCTGACCCCCAGCGATGATGGTATTGGGAGGTGGGGCCTCTGGGAGGTGCTTAGGTCACGAGGGAGGAGCCCTCAATGGTTGGGACCAGTGCCTTTACAGAAGAGGCTCCAGGGAGCTCCCCAGTCCTCTCCACCATGTGGGGACAAGACGAGAGGGCGCTGCCCGCGAACTGGGAAGAGGGCCTTCCCCAGAATGTGGCTACGCGGCACCTTGATTTTGGACGTCCAGCCTGCAGGACTGTGCGTAACACACGTCTGTTATTTATAAGCGCCCTGGTCTGCGGGATCGTGTTATAGGAGCCAGAACGGACTAAGCTAGGAAAGCAGCAAAGGAGGGCCCCGGGCAGAGATGTGAGCGTTCCGGCAACTCTAAGAGAACCAGCAGGTCCTGTCGAGGCCTGGAGCCTGACAGAGGGCACATGAAGACTTCTGAACGGCCTGGCCTGCCTGCAGCGTGGACGCTGCCCAGTGACTCGCCCAGGGTCCTGGCGTCTTGTATGGGGCAGAGGCTGGATCTGCCAACGAGGAGGCCTGGCTGGAAACAGCCCGTGCTCACTACTGTGTTGTTCCGAGGCTTTGTTGCGAGAGGAGAGGGATGTGGGGGAGCACGTCTCCGACCCGGAGACAGATGGGCAGGGAAGGAGAGCCCGTTGGGGAGCGTCCTGCAGAAGAGGGGCACACAGTCTGGGTGGCCCAGAGGAGCGAGCTGGGAGGTGTGCAAGCAGGGACCGGCCCCTCATACGGGTGGCGGAAGCCATGGGGTGGCAGGGCGTTTGACATCTCTCTGGCTTCCTCCTGAGAGCCGGTGGGCACTCACTCCCTGAGCTGGCTTGCCCTTTCTGATTTTGCACACATTAGCCTGTGTGGGGACCATGAGGGCTCGGGTACAACTCAGACGGGGACTTCCCTCCCTCCAGGGGTCCCCAGCCTTCCTGTCCACACCCCAGGTAGCCCTTAGCAGGTGGAGTTGGGGGGCTGGGTTTCACCCTTCCAGTGCTCCTCAGACTCCGTGAGCTAGAACCAGGAGCCCCTTGCCTCGGCCCTCCAGGGTCCCCTTTCCTTCTCTGCTGCCTCTTGAATGAAATGTAGCCTCTGTGGCATCTGTCCCGTATTGGTGATCGCAGTGACCAGGAGGGTGAAGCTGAAGGCGGCAGAGAGGGTTTGCCAGGACCCGGTCTGGGGTGAGGTGCATCGGGCTTGGCAGACCCCTAGGGTGCTGGCAGGCTCTGACATCACTTTCCATGGTCCCGTCTCCAGCCAGCATCTCTTTCTCCAAGTTCAAGACGCAGGCATCCTCCTGTCTCCCCAACAGCTGTGCTGTGCGGCAGGTGTTTCTGGCTATGCACACTCAAAGCCAAGGTCACAGCATTTGTGCCCCCAGATGTTCTTCAGCATCTCCTACCTCTGGTGCAGCGCACCCTTGACTCCTCTGCCCCCTCCCTCCATCAGCCAGTCCCAAGCCTACCCTCTTCCCCCAGCCTCTCTCCCACACCACCCTGCAGTCAGGACCCCGCAGAGCCTCCCGGCTGGTCTCCCTGCACACACCCTCTCTCTCATATGCATAGCCACTGCAGGAGGTGAGGGTTCTTGCTTCCAGCTTCATACAGGTAAGGCCACGGAGTCAGGGAGGTTGGAAGACCCACCGTGGTCACACAGGTGCTAGGAAACGGCCCCAGCATCCAGAGCCGGGCCCCTACCATCCCAGGATTGGCCCACACCACCCAGTAAGATACGGGAACAAAACAGTGCGACGAGACTGGGGTGGGGCTGAGGGCACGTGCACGCAGGATGAACCAGGACTCCTGGGGCTGCTCTCAGATCTTGTGGCCTGCAAAGATACAGGTTGAATCTGTGACTCATGCCCCTGCTTTGTTTTATTTCCCCTCACTGGTGCTCACACCCATCCAGCACCCAGGAGCACTTAGAATTTCCCTGATGCCTCTATCACAGGCAGTTGACATTTCCTGTCCAAGCCACAGTTACTTTTCTCTTTTCTCTGTGGCCACGCTGGTTATGAAACCAGAAAGAGTTGCAGGCAGCATGGACGCTGGGATAGCTAAGACGAAAACACGGACACCGAGCCTGGCTGTCAGCCTGGGGAGGCTGCTGCCTGTGCCCGGGGGTCCGGGGTCCCCGAAGGTGGGCCATGGCCGATCAAGTTGCTGTGGAGACAGACAGACAGCTGGGTGAAGCAGCCTGAAGGCAGCCAGGGCCTAGAAGAAGGGGAGATGAAGGTCCTCTCCGGGGCGGAGCCGGTCTGCTCACAGATCCCTCTGGGCTGGTGGGGGCTGGAGTGGAGGCCGTTGATGGTTCTGGAGCCGCCTTTGCTTCTGGTCCTGACTCTGCCTCTTACACCGCTGTGTGTCTTTGGATAGTTGGTTCACTTCTCTGGGCCTCTGCCACCTCGTCTGGGAACAAGGAGAGAATGTGTGGCTATCTCAGCGAGGGCAGGTGCACAGCTAAGGGGAGAACTGGGCGGAGGGTTGGTTTTTTGTTTTGTTTTTTTTTTATGTTTTTTTTTATTTTTTAAAAAAATTTTTTTTTAACATTTATTTATTTTTGAGACAGAGAGAGATAGAGCATGAATGGGGGAGGGGCAGAGAGAGAAGGAGACACAGAATCGGAAGCAGGCTCCAGGCTCTGAGCCATCAGCCCAGAGCCCGACGCGGGGCTCGAACTCATGGACCGCGAGATCGTGACCTGAGCTGAAGTCAGATGCTCAATCGACTGAGCCACCCAGGCACCCCTATGTTTTTTTTTTCTTTAATTGAGGTGAAACTGACATGAGATAAAAATCAACAAATTTAAAGGGAACACCTCAGTGGTATTTAGCACATTCACGGTGTTTTGCGACCATGACCTCTCGCTCGACCTGGCACATTTCACCTCAAAAGGGGACCTGGCGACATTATGGTCTTGCTCCCCCTCTCTCCTCCCCATCAAGGGAAGGGGTGGTCTCATCTCAGCCTGAGTCCTGGCACTCCCCACATGGTCTTGGAGTTGTTCAAGTTCCCAGGAAGGCTTTGGTAGCGTGAGATTGTGGTTCCTGGGCACCTGAATGTCTAGGTAATTCAGACGAACCTTTTCCAAGCCCCCCAGATGCAGGCAACTCACAGGAAAACTCTTTAGAATTGCACCACACCTTATTCTGGTGAAAGGTCTGAGAAGTCTGGCTGTAATTAAACCTTTGAAATTTTATTTCCTGTCTCCTGCTCCTATCTGGCCGGGGAACACTTTTATCTCATCCAGGGGGGTACCCTACAGCCCTCTCTGCAGGCCACCATTTCAGGGCGTCGTTTGGGAATTGCTGGCCCGGAGGAAACATTCATTGAGCACCTCTGAATGCTTTCATTTAAATCTTCATTATGTACCCCTTCTTCCTAAGGAGGAAAATCTTGGCTGGGGAGAAAAGATTTAAAAGATCTTTTCATTTTGAAAAGATTTTCAAAATGAAGCTTCAACGTATATAGGACAACATTTATCCTGTTGAATGCAGAGTTTTATGAATTTTGACCAACACAGTCCAGGAACCACCAGCACCACCATCAAGATAAAGAGCGGTTTCATCAGCCCTGAAACCTCCCTCTGCCCCTCCGTACTCAGCCCTTCCCCCAACCGCTCCCCCCGGGAAGCACCTGTCACTCTAGCTTTGCCTCGTCCAGAACGTCCTCTAAATGGAATCACGCAGGATACAGTCTTGAGGCTGGCTCAACGCGGAGCGCACCTCAGGTTCACCTGTGTTGCTACGCCAGTTGGTGTTCACTGCTGAGTTAGTGTCCCGATGTACAGACGTCCTACAGTCTATCTGTTCGTTTGCCAGTTGAAGGAGTTTTGGGTGCTTTCCAGTTTTTGGCAATTACGAATAAGCCACTAAAAATACTTGCATTCGGGCTTCTGTGCAAATGTCAGTCTCCATCTCTCTTAGGCGAATACCCGGGAGTGTGTTTGTTGGTTTGCTTGGTAGAGTTACAGTTAACTTTTTACAAACCCGCCAAACTGTTTTCCAAGGGGCTGTGCCACTTTGCATTCCTACCAGCAATGTAGGAGGGCTCCAGCCGCGCACTCTCTTCATCGGCACTAGGTTTTGCCAGTTTTTAAAAATTTACTTTAACCATTCTTATAAATATTTCAAGGGAAATAACATTGTAAAACAGTTCATTCTATAATTTTTCATAAATACCGTTATGGGCTTTAAAAGGACATGTGGGAGTACTAAACCCCAGGACCTCAGATGTGACCTTATTTGAAGACAGGATCTTTGCAAAGGAAATCAAGTTAAAAGGAGGTCATGAGGGTGGCCCTCATGCAGTGTGGCTCCGCCCTTACAAAAGAGGAAATGTGGACACAGAGATGGAAGGAAGTAATGTGAACACACACACAGAAGACGGCCAGCAAGCCCACAAGCGAGGCCCCAGACAGAGTCGCCTCCCAGCCTTGAAGGAAGCAGCCCCTTGGCCTTCCAGCCTCCAGAGCTGAGAGAGATTGCATTTCTGTCGTTTATGCCTCGTGGCCTGTGGTACTCTGTTATGACAGGCTGAGCAAAATGATGCGCACACAAAACACAGGCGAAACACGTATCTTAAGCCTTGAATCCTGTTAGTAAAATGACCTATCCATCACCTGTCACCAGCTTAAGAACTGGAATGTCACCACTGTCTTCCCAGCTCCCTGTGTGCCCCTGCCCCATGTGCACCTGCCCCAGCCATCCCACCCTGTGTGGACCTGCCCCGGCCATCCCTCCCTGTGTGCACCTGCCCCGAGTCATCCCTCCACGTGTGCACTTGCCCTGGCCATCCCTCCCCGTGTGCACCTGTCCTGGCCATCTCTCCTTGTGTGCACCTGCCCCGTGCCATCCCTCCCTGTGTCACCTATCCCGTGCCATCCCACCCTGTGTGCACTTGCCCTCTGCCGTCCTTCCCTGTGCCGGCACGGCCTGCCTGCTGAAGGGGACCTCTTTCCCAGGGAGTGGAGTGAAGGGGACTTAGGGAAAAGGAGACTGTGGAGAGAGACCACCCACTGCTTTGAGGCGTTAGCTGAGGAAGCGATAGCTGGAATGGGCAAAGGATACTGATTTTATTTTTGTGTCTATGCTGGGAGAGGCCTGACCGCGGTTAATCTGATGCAAAGGAGCGGTTGGGGTCCTTGTTTGCTTGCTGTCTCCCCTGCTAAAAGCTCGGGGAGGGCAGGGCCCTTCTGTGTCTCAGGACCCAGCAGGTGGAGACTCCGTAGTGACTGACTGCTGGGCAAGAAGAGAGTGAAGACAGAGCCTCCCCTCGGAAGGCAGTCCGCTGTGAAACCATCACTGGTGGAAACGTCCTGTGGATGGGGGCCGAGGCTGCGGAATAGCGTGAACGTACTTCCCGCCGCTGATCTGTACACTTAAAAACGGCTAAGATGGTCAACCCTGTTACGTACATATTACCTCCGTTAAGGAAAAGCCACGGATACAAAGAGCAAGGATCGCGAGCGCTCGCTATGCAGTGGGCATCTCACGGGGCGCTTCGCACCTGCCTGCAAGTCACCTGAAGTCACCACCCTCTCCGACAAACCTGGGGACAACCCAGGAGAGGCTCGGTCACTCGCCCAAGGCCCCGGGCCGGAGATGCTCTGCAGGCAGAGGAGGTCGCGAAGGAGCCGATAGACAGCGGGCGCCCCGTAAGCACAGGTTAGTGGCGCCGCGCGGGGCCCTCCCACCGCCCCCTGCGCACGCCGCGCGCCCACCCGCTGGAGGCGGGGCCAACGCTGCTGCTGCCCGCAGAACGGGATTGGCTGCTGGGGGGGGGGGGCGGGCTCCCGGCGCCGGGAGGCGGGGCCGAGCTCGGGTTGTAAATACGGCGCCACACGGCACTGGTTGCGGAGGGCGGGGGCGGGGTGCGGAGAGCGCAGGCGCATTGAAGGCGTGCGCCCCTCGGCCTCCGTGGCCCCTCCGTGGGCCGCGACTTCTCGCGAGACGTGGAGCTGAAGGCGGGGCTCCGGGCTCCGGGGGGCGGGGCCGGCGGAGGGACAGCCTCGGGAGGGTCGGCTGGTGGTGAGGCGGCGCCGGCGACGCGAGGTGAGGTGAAGTGAGGTGAGCTGAGGCGCTCGAGGCGTGAGGCGGCGTGCGGGGCGCGGGCGGCGGGCGGGTTCTGGCTCCCTCCTTCAGCCCACCCGGTGGGTCCGCGGCCCCGGGCCGAGCCCCCGCGCCGGCCACTGTGTGACCTTGGCCCGGCTCGCAGCCTCTCTGAGCCCCAGGTTGCCCCGCGCTGCAGGGCGGCGGCGGGTGGGGTGCTCCGCAGGCGCGCTCCCGGTCCGCGCCCTCGGCGGTGCTCGCAGCCGGGCCTCACGCCGCAGTGCTCCGAGGGCCCTCGCAGGCTCCCTGCGCGCGGACCCCGGGCCAGCCGGAGCCCCCCCACCGCCGCGCCTACCGGGGACCGGGGGCTCCTCCCGCCGGTCTGCGCTGGGCAGCCCCGCCAGGGACCCCGGACCGGGCTGCGCTGGGCGCCCTCCCCCACCCCGGGGACCCCAGCTCGGCCTGCGCCGGACGCTCCCCCCTGCTCCAGGGACCCCAGCTCGGCCTGCGCCGGGCGCCCTCCTCTCCCAGGGACCCCAGCTCGGCCTGCGCCGGGCGCCCCCCTCCCCACCCCGGGGACCCCAGCTCGGCCTGCGCTGGGCGCCCCCACCCCCACCCCGGGGACCCCAGGCCGACCGCTGGGAGGTCGGGGGGAGGAGGGGCTTGGAGGCGGACCACTCCAGTGATCCCCTGCTCGGAAACAGCAGTTGTGCCTCTCCAGCGAAAGGAAGCCACGCACTGGCCGCTAACAGAGGGACTTGTATCTAAAGCTCGGGCTCCTGGCCGCCGGGACATCGCTGGCAGGCGGTTGGCTCCAGCCGAGGTTCCGTCTGGCGCGGAGCACAACAAGCCACAGTGTGTCCGCGATTTATTAAATTATTTACTTTATACTTGGACTCGGGAGAGACTCAGGAGGCCCGGCATGAATGGGGGTGTGCGCTGCACACGCATCTTTAAGGGTAGTGCCCCCCGAAGTGTGGGGTCCGGGCTGAGGGCCGCCTGGGAAGCGGCTCCGCGGGTCCTCGCCTGCCCCCACCCGCGGCCGCCCTGCAGCCCTTCTCCGTGAACATGTGGCGTGGGGAGTGTGAGTCAGGGCTGGTGTCCGGTGAAAAAGGAGGGGGGACACGGGGATGTTAGGGCATTTTGTAAAAATTGAGGTACAGTTGCACGTTGTGGAAGATCGGGGTGACGGAGAGTTGGTTTGATACACTTAGGTGCACCTGCCCCCCGCGGTAGTGATAGCCAGGCCTAGGACCCGACCCCGAACGTGCCTCTGCCGTGAATCCGGAGAGCGCCTGCATGGAATTGCAAAGGTGTGTCGTTTCTGGCAAAGTAGTTGGTCCGACTTTGGGTTGGTATTTCCAGGCCCGCGGCACTGATCGAGGTCCCGATCCCGTTACCCGCCCTGGGCCCGCCTCATCATTTCAGCAGTCGTGCAGCCCCCGGTCATTTGCAAGATGCCACGTTGGGCTGGCTGCTGGCAGTTATGGTGACACTGATTATCGTACAGCGTGACCTCACAGTAGATAATCTAGGCAGTTCTTCGCAGAGCGTGAAGAAAGGGGGTCGGTGAGGTGTATTTTCTGGCCTTGGAGTTTTCCATGGTGGAGACGACATAACGGCTTCGGGGGCCTTGAAGGACGAGTGAAGGTTGGAGAGAACATTCCAGGTGGAGGCAGGAGGGTGTGTGGAGACAGGGAAGTGAATGGGGTACTTGGTGGGGGGGGGGCAGGAAGTCCCTGCATTCATTGTGAGAGGGGGATTGAGGAATGGGGTGGAAGCTAGGGCTGAAAAGAGGTTTCTTACCGAGGAGCCTTGAATGCCGATCTAGGGTTTGGGCTGTTACCCTGACCTTCGGTGAGGGGGGCGGGGCATTCGGGGTTTTGGGTGATAGATCCGTGTTTCAGAAAGGCAGCACCAGCGATACCGTGGGAGGCAGGCAGGGGGAGGTGGAGACTGGCTGGGTACAGGTGTAGGGGGAATGACTTGAGGACAGAGGTCGCCAGAGTGGGGGGTGGTCACGAGACTGACACGGGAGAGCCCAGCGTGTGTGTGATGGCCTGCGCGGGGTGTGGGAAAGGGGAAAGGAAAAATGCCCCAGCAGCCAAGAGTTCTCACGTGGGTGCTTGAAGGACAGAGCTGGAGCGGGTGTGGAGGGGGCGTCACGGCGCGTGTGACCTTTAGGCTCGCAGGATTCGTGGTGTTTGTGGGCCCTCCTGATGAGACATGCTCTTGGAGAGAGGGTGGGGAGCACTCGCCAGGAAGGGAAAGGTGGTGGAAAAAAGGCGTGTCACCACGGCTGATGGGTGATTCTGTTCTAGAAAGATCTGGAGGCTCAAGTGCCACTTGTGGAGGAGAATCTGCCGAATGAAACTGCTGAAGCAGATGCTGCTGGTTTATCATTTTAAGAAACCACGGCTTACCTCTTATCTTCCTTTCTTTAATTGTCTCTTTCTCATCAGAAACCAGCAGTTGGTTTCACACCTGCTCGGAGTGTCTGTGGCTGCAGCCGGGGCGGCCGCTTCTCCAGTCCCTTGCCAGTACATGTGCCCAGGGCCGGCTGACACAGCAACTCGGTGCTTCCCGCCGCTAACCAGGGTGGCGGTTTCTGTAACTGTTTAGAGAACTTTGTGGATATTTCAGAGAGGAACGGGAAATGCCCAGCAGAGTTGGGGGGCGGGGGGCGGGGGTGTGCCCTGCTATACAGAACACAAGAGGATGCAGCGGAGGGGGTCGGTGGCTCCCAGAATACTGCCGGCTGGCGCCGTTCCCTTCGGGCAGGACAGTGGAAGGGTCTCTGGGGAGTGTGAGTAGCTCCAGAGAAAGGACCTAACAGTAGTGACGTCACAGGTTCCCCCCCCTAATGAAGTTCATAATTGATCACGTTCCCCCACCATGGTTCAAAGCTTCCAAGTTCTCTTGGTGCCCTACCTCTGGCATAGGAACACGCTTGCAGGCCACGGAGAGTGTGCGGGAAGGAGACCGGGAAAGCCGCCTGTCAGCGACGTGCACATGCAGATAAGAGACAGGAACAGGCTGCCCCATAAAAACAGGCAGGGGAAGCGCTCTAAGAACCAAGACGTGAAGTCTTGGATATAGAAAACAATGCGAGAAATGAAAGCTCAGTGCGTGCAAGATAAAGTTGAGGAACTGAGGCAGGTGAACAGAAAAGCAGAGGTGGGAAGCGGGAGCAAGGAAGAAGGTAAGGGATCCGATCAGGAGGCTGACGGCTGAATGATCCCCGTCAGTGAGAAAGAACAGAAAATAGGACGGGGCCGTCCACAGCACGACGCAGGAGAACGTCCTAGAACCAAAACTTTGTGTGGAAGGGGCATCCAGGTGGCCAGCCCTGGGGGTGGGCGGTGTGGGGGGGGGAGGCAGGTATCCTTCACTCTCTTGTCTCTTCCCTTCCCTTCCCGGGGTGGGTCCTTGCATCACAGGGATCGGGTTTGCACAGTGAGGGTTGCCGCGTTTCCACAGTAACGAGTGAGAGTTTGGGAAACAAGGAAGGGATTTATTTGGAAACGCCTCCGAGGCTGTGGGTTTCAGAATTTGGGTAGTGAGAGCGTGGGTGGAGAGAGAGATGTGCACACCCACCCCGAGGCCCGCTGTTGTGAAATTTCAGGGCTCTGGGGCAGAGGACCGTGCTGGCTTCTAGAAAGAAGAGTAAACACAGGCCACCAAGAGGGCATCACACACGGAGCAGGGTGCTTGGGGGACCCGTCCGCAGCAACCTCAGAAGGTGGAAAGCAGGTGAGCATGGCTTTCAGAATTGCAAAGGAAAACATTTTCCACCTGGAACTCTGTACTCAGGCAAAGGAGGGTGGAATAAAGATGTTTTCAGACACGCCCCTGAAGTTTGCGACCCTACTCTAAGGGAGTGACGGACAGGCCTGCTCTCCCACCATGAGGTGGTGAGTCTAGACAGAGCCTGAGGAGAGGGGGCTTTCCCGGAGGAGGTGGAGAGGCGGCAGGTGTGCAGAGCAGGCCTGACCCCGTCAGACGGCTCCCGGGAGAGGGTTTGGGGGGGGGCGGGGAGCAGGTGAAGTCCACAGGGCGCCTGATCCTCTACAACATCTGGAGAGGGGATGAAGACAGCTGGCAGGGCTGGGGCTGGATGAGTACAAGCAAATGGGAGCACAAGACTGTTACTAGTTCCAGGGAAAAGAAACCACTGTGCAGGGAAAGAAGAATAATTACGGTGAACTGCCAGGCTCAGCTGTGAACAGCCTTCGCTCAAGGATGATAATTTGCGTAAACACGGAATATTGCTCTCATTGAAATGCCGATGTGCCCGTCTGGGGAACGTGTGGGGATGAGCAGGGCCTGGCCCGGAGGGCCAGAGGGGGTGGGGGGGAGGCCGGGGAAACTACCCTCCCACCTGCCCGAGTAGGAAGCCAGTAGGTAAAGCTGATCCCCTTACGGCCCAGGAGGCTGTTATCCGGAGGCAGAGCTAACACCAAAGATTCAGCTGAAAAGAATGAGGGAGCCCGGTGGGGGCGGGTCACGCGGAAGGGCCAGGGGGCTGCCCTCTTCTGGAATCAGCTCCCCAGAACGGTTTCATCATTTAACATAAACGAGTGCAAGTAACGTTGATAAACATAGAGACAGTTGCACTAAGCTTCCGGCTCCAGTGGAAGAAGGGGCCCTGGTCCTGCCTGTGTTTTGTGCCCTTTTCCTTATCTGGGAAGAGTTTACTTGTTCTGATTTCCTTGTCATCATTGTCATTGTTCTCTGCATCCTGTCTCCTGGCTGTGGTCACATAGCAGTGTTGGCGCTTTTTTTTTTTTTTTTAGCTATTTTGTTTTTCTTTTTAACTTTTCATAAGGGGTTTTAAAGCACATTCAAAAGCAGAAGGAGCCCCGTTATTTCGTTACCTGTCAGCCAGTGTCAGGAATGATAAAATCAGGGTCATTGTGTTCATCTGTTTTCTTCATTAGCGTGATGACTCTATTGAGTACCTACTGTATACGTGCCTCCTCGAGTTTACGTTGTAGTGTAGACAGATGATGCAATGCACACATAAAGCGGAGAACGTACGATATTGGAGGGAATGACACAAGCCACAGAGAGGAGGCAGGTCTGCAGGGTGGGAGCGACCCGGGAGGCCTCCCTGGTGAGGTGAGCTTTGAGCAGGAACCCGAAGCACGTGCGGGGTGGAGCCCCTGGGTGCATCTAGGCAGGGCCGTGAGGGGGGCGACGGAAGGGCTGAGGGTGTGGGATCCCATCAGGCAGGGCCTGTAAGGACTGCAGTGGGAAGCCATCGGACTCCAGTGACCGGAGGGGTTTGAGCAGAGATGTGGTGTGGTCTGACTTGGGATAGCATGAGCCTGACTGCCACCTTGAAAGTGGGTGTCTGGCTCAAGAGCAGAGAGCGGGTTGGATGGAGACAGTTGGAGTGTTGCGGGTGAGAGCTGATGTTGGCTGCACCGGGGTTGGGGGTTGGGGGGTGGGGGGCGGGGACGGGCGGTGGAAAGCCTGGAAGAGGTTAGAGTCTGGATGGGTTTCGGACGTAAAGCTCCAGGCAGGTTCTTAAACTAATTGTGGTGGAACTTACATCAATATTTTCCCTTGAAATAATTTATTCGAATGAACTCTGAGAAATGAGAGCTTATCATTTGGGTTCCAGAGTCAAGTGCCATGCAGCAAAATTTTGGGTCTTGTGAGGAATACAGCAGGTACAAGAGATGATTCCTGTCCTCTCAGAACTTGAAATCTAGCGTGGGAGTGTAGTACGCGTGCCCTGATACCCCGTCTTCTTGGAGATAGTTACCGGTGGGGCTCAGAGACCAGGGGTCGGGAGACCAGTGTGCACCCACGGCCCTCTGTGTCCTGGGCTCAGCTCCGGGGTGGGGGTGGGGGGGCAGCTCAGGCTCGATTTTCATCCAGGTCTTCTGGGACGCACACCAGCCTTCCAGTCCATCACTGTGACCGTTTCTTCCTAATTTTATCTGAGCCGCTGTCAGAAGTAGTTCTCAGGGTGAACTGAACACCAGCGAAGTGATTCTATAAACGAATAACCCCTAGGGGTGCCTGGGTGGCGTGGTCAGTTGGGTGACTTGATTTCGGCTCAGGTCATGACCTCACGGTTTGTGGGATCGAGGCCTGTGTCAGCACCGCACTGACGTTGTGCAGCCTGCTTGGGATTCTCTCTCTTTGCCCCTCCCCGGCTCTGGCTCGCTCTCTCAAAATAAATAAATAAACTAATAATAATAATCCCTGATGCTGGTGGCATCGGATGCACATCTGTTTTGCACCGGGGGCTTTAATCCAGCACAAGCATCACTTCCAATGCTAGATGATGCAGCTCAGAGAATAAATGTGGAGACCGCTGACGGAAGCTTTCCATATTTCTATAGGCTACAGTGATGGGTACCTTAATGATTTCTTTGCTTTTTACGTAGTATTTGTAAAGCTGGAAAAGGAGTGGGTAGTTTCTGGTATTTTTGCCAGTAGCATAATAAGTAAAACTGAACACATTCTTGGACCTTCTTTTTTTTTTTTTTGTTGTTTATTTATTTTTGAGAGGGAGGGAGGGAGGGGCAGAGAGGGAGGAGGATAGAGGATCTAAGGTAGGCTCTCCGCTGACAGGAGAGAGCCCAGTGTGGGGCTCGAACTCATGAACTGTGAGATCATGACCTGAACTGGAGTCAGACGCTTAACTGCCTGAGCCAGCCGGGTGCCCCCATTCTTGGACTCCTTAATGAAGGTCATGTCGTTTGATTTGATGCTCAGAAGTTGGTTATTGGTACAAGAAGAAATAAAGGTAACAGAAATCTGAGTGTCCCGCTAAAAACCAACCAATTCTGCATTAAATGTGCACTATAGAAACTGGCAGGGTGTGGTGGTTGGGAAGGTAGGCTCTGTTTTGTTTAAAAAAAAAATTTTTTTAATGTTTATTTCTGAGACAGAGACAGAGCAGGAGTTGGGGAGGGGCAGAGAGAGGGAGACACAGAACCCGAAGCAGGCTCCAGGCTCTGAGGTGTCAGCACAGAGCCTGACGCGGGGCTTGAACTCACAAACCGTGGGACCATGACCTGAACCAAAGTCAGTCGCTCAACCGACTGAGCCACCCAGGCGCCCCTGTTTTGTTTTATTTTGAAGTTTATTTTTGTGAGAGAGAGAGTGTGCACACAAGTGAAGGAGGGGCAGAGAGAGAGAAGGAGAAAGAATCCCAAGCACTGTCAGCACAGAGCCCAGGGTGGGGCGCAAACCCATGAACTGTGAGATCGTGACCTGAGCCAAAATCAAGAGTCAGATAACTTAACCAACTGAGCCACCCTGGCGCCCCAGGAAGGTAGGTTCTTAACTCAGTTGCCTGGGTTCAAATGTCAGCTCTGAACAAGTGCCAGCTTTGTAGATTTGGGCAGGTTGCCTCAATGTTCTGTCCTAGTTTAACCATAATCAGTGTGAGGATTAAATAAGTTAATGTATCTAAGAGTTTACAATAGCACTTTCGAAAACTTATTAGCTCTTGTAATTATAAAGTCAGTTGAAAGCATAGATACTTTCTTTGCTGATAACCAATTATGGGTAGAAAATATGAGTAATAAAAAATAAATAACATGGTATATTTATGGAATACAAATATTTGAGGGCCCGATAAAGATGGAAAAATAAATAAGTACAGTGGTATGGGCTGAAGGGGGTGGTTTAATAGTTTATAATATATTTAGCTCATGTTTTCATTTCCATAGTCTGGGTCACTCTGGTGAGCAAAATGGCCTTGGTGGGGGGGGGGGTCTTGTTTTATAGGCGAGAAATTGAAGCTCCGACTTGAGGTGATGTCCCAGGGCCACTCAGCAGAGACTGGCCTTGGCCTCCAGATTCCTCCCCATTTCCTCCTGATCTATAAATGTCTGTAGGACCTTGAGGCCGGTGTTTTCGTCCTGTGTTCCTGTCCTGTGAACTGAGAGCTAGTTCATGGTATTCACGTTAGAAAGTTTGAGCTTCTGGAGGTTGACTTAACAAGACTGCTAACGTCCTTTTTCTTGAAATCAGGTGTATTGACGTATAATTTCCATGCAGTAAAATGCACAACTCTTTTTTTTACATTTATCTATTTTTGAGTGACAGAGCGTGAGCAGGGGAGGGGCAGAGAGAGAGACACAGAATCCGAAGCAGGCTCCAGGCTCCGAGCTGTCAGCACAGAGCCCGATGTGGGGCTCGAGCCCACGAACCGTGAGATCATGACCTGAGCCGAAGTCGGATGCTCAACCGACTGAGCCACCCAGGTGCCCCAAAATGCACACCTCTTAAGTGCACAGTTCAACAGATGCGGACAGATATGTCCACCTGTGGAGCTGCCGCTGCGGTCAACACAATAGAACATTTCCATCCCCTGACGTTTCCTCCTGTTCCTTTGTACTGTGATTTCTGTCACTGTTTTCACCTTTCGGGAACTTCCTGTAAGTGGAATCATGTGGTATGTACTTGTGCCTGGGCTCTGCTGTTCAGCTTATTATCTGTGAGATTGACCCATGTTGTTGCGGGTACCGGTTCATGAGCCGGTGGTACGTTCTCTTCTGTGGCTGGGTGGTTTTCCACTGAATGAGTACACCACGATTTGTTTATTCTTTCACTCGTTGGTGGACCTCTGGGTTGTTTTCAGTTTGTAGCTGTTTTGAATAAAGCAGCAGTGAATATTCTTGGACACATCTTTGTGTGGACAATTATTTCATTCAGGGATCGGGTCTTTGGTGCTGTATCTGAAAGGCATCACCACACCCAAGGTCATGTAGGTCCTTTCCTATGACCTTCTCGGAGTTTTATAGTTTCGCGTTGTACATCTAGGTCTGTGATCCACGTGGAGTTAATTTTTGTGAAGGCAGTAAGGTCTGTGTCAGGATTCTTTCACGTACTCCTCTTTCCATGTGGGTGTCCACTTGTCCCAGTGCCGTTTGTTGAAGAGGCGGACTGTCTTTGTTCCATTGTGTTGCCTTTGCTACAGATCGGTTGACTGTATTTTTGGGAGTCAATTTCTGGGCTGTCTGTGCTTTTCCATTGATCTTTACTCGGCTCTATTGCCAATACCACATCCTCTTGATTAGTGTGGCTTTATGGTAAGTCTGGAGGTCCCGTATTCAGTCCTCCAACTTTGTTCTTCTTCAGTATCGTGTTGCCTTTTCTGGGTCTTTTGCCTCTGTAGAAATTTTGGAAACAGCTTGTTGATAATAACAAAGTAACTTCCTGGGATTCTGATTGGGATTGCATTGAATCTGTAGGTTAAGTTGGAAAGAACTGATATCTTGACAAACATTTACTCTTTCCACACACATGGAATATCTCTCCGTATGTTGAGTTCTTTGATTTCATTCATCAGGGTTTTGTAGTTTTCCTCATACAGATCTTGTACCTATTTTGTTAAGATTTATACCTAGATATTTTGGGGAGTTCTAATGTAGATAGAATTGTAGTTTTGGGTTTTTTTTTAAGTTTATTTATTGATATTGAGACAGAGAACCACAAGAGAGAGAATCTGCACTGCCCGTACAGAGCCCGAGGCGGGCCTCGAACTCTTGTACTGTGAGATTGTGACCTGACCCCAAGTCAAGAGCTGGATGCTTAACTGACTGAGCCACCCAGGCACCCCTAGAATTGTGTTTTTAGTTTCAAATTCCACTTGTTCATTGCTGATATATGGGAAAGTAGTTGACTTCTGTATATTAACTTTGTATGCAACCTTGCTGTAATCACCTGAGCCCTTAAAATTTTATTGGAAAAATCGTTGATAAGCTAAGATTTATATATCATAGTTTTGATGATCAGTTTGATTGGTCTTTAAATAGAGTCCCTAAGCATTATTATAGCATATCTGCTTTTATTGATGTTGTAGAACCTTCTAGGAACTGAAAAATGTGTTTGATTTTTTTTTTAATACCAACTTTTCTAACTTTTAAAAAGTCTTAGCGTAAAAAAGGAATCTAGTCTGTATACCAAAAAAAGTCGATAACCGGCTTTACTCATAGCAGTCAAAAACAAGGAACTAACCCACAAGTCCGTTCGATAAATGGTCACGGGTGAACCGTGGTGTATCCACACAGTGGAGCACTACTCAGCCAGGCAAAGAGAACTTCGTGCTGACACAGGCCACAACCTGGACACATCTCGAAGCGTCTTGCTGGGTGCAGAGGCTGTGTCCTCTGTGGTCTCATGTAGGTGACGGTCTGGGAAAGGTGAACCACAGGACAGAACACAGATTAGCGGCTGTCCGGAGGTGGGCACCGGGGAAGGAGGGAACTTTTGAGAGTGGAGGAGATTCTCTGCGTCTTAGTTGTGGTGTATCTTTGCCGAAACTCCTCACACTCTGCAGATAATTGCTGATGTAAGTCAGACCTCAGTAAACCTGAGTAGAAAGAGAAGAAAAAGGAGAGGCGCCAAACTGATTGAATCAGGAAAGACAGGTCTCTCAAACGGTGCCAGAGCAACTGGGTATCCAGACGGGGGAAGTCCGTCTGCCCTCCCCCTGGAATGCTCTATTGACTGGTGGCTGAACATCCCTTTCCACTGCGGCAAATACTTAGTATCTGTTTCTTTCACTTCTCGGTGATGTGATTGCTTCTTTTTGTAATGTGTGGTACACACACACACACACACACACACACACACACACACACACCCCTCTGGACTCGGCTCTCTGGAGAGCCCCAGCACGTTTCCTTGGCTTGTCACTTGCACTGGTGTGTGTGTGTGAAAGAGATGTATTTTTAGGAATTGGCTCACGTGATTCTGGAGGCTGAGAAGCTCAGGTCCAGCCGTCCTGATGGTGTGTTCCCGTCTGAGTCTGAAGGCCTGACCCCCAAGAGACAGCTGTCCCGGCTCAGGGATGGGCAGAGGGGAAATTCTCTCTTCCTTCACCACCTTGCTCTGTGCAGGCCTTCGGCACATTGGACGAGGCCCACCCCCACTTTCCTTACTCTGTCTGTCGAGTCAAACAAGTGTCAGTCTCCTCTGCAGACACCCTCACAGACACACTCGAGTGCTGCGTGACCAACCGTCTGGGCCGCCCGCAGCTCAACCAGGGTGACACAAAATTAACCAGCACACACCTGGCGACCTTTTCATACTGTGGGCATCGGTTCTGCTCTGGAAGTGTGGGCAGTGCCCCTACAAGGGTCCTCACGTGGGTGTGGCCGTGTGGCCTGCACTTGTAGGGAAGGCGGGAGGGAGCCCGGCCTTCCTCGAGTTTTGCCCGCCGTGGGTGTGAAGGCTCCTGGGGACCAGCAGCCTCTGGTGGGCGGCTGGTGTGGGGCGCGGGCTCTCCGGGCTTACGCTGCCGCACCGTGCGTGTGAAAAGGAACGTTCAGCAACCCCACCCCGAGCTGAGAAACCACTCTGCACAGCCACCCTCCGTGTTTTTGGTTTAAACCTAACCTAAAACTGAATTGTCTTATCAGTGGCGTCCACAGGACACTTGACAAAGCCCTTGCAGAGACCTGGGCCCCGAAGGCAAAGTTTTGGGACAAGACTTTGCTGGCCATTCTCTCGCTGGAGGCAGAAGCCAGGATGATTGTCAGTCGTTTCCTCAGCGACGCCTCTTGGCTTCTTACAGCTTCTTCCAAAGCTGTAATCCTTTTTGTTGACTGCTTTTTTGAAATAATTGGAGATTCACGTTTGGAAATAATGCCCTTGTTTTTTGAACGAATATCACGTTTGAGGTCAGTGTTGTTGCAGGACTCGCTGTTGCATCGTGAAGGCAGCGAAGTGTCACCCAGAAATTCGGATGCTCCCATCCCTTTTAACAGTAAGACTTGTGGGCGATGCTGTCTGGTAGTCGTCTTATCTTGGGCCTTCTCGTTCTCGTCGCGCCTCTGAGAAGCTGTGAACTGGCGATCGTGCGTGCCTGGCAGGAGCCACAGCCGTTCCTTTCTTGGGACTGCTCCCACAGGCCCTTTGATAGGCTCCGCCCGCCTGCTCTCCACAACCGCCCTTTATGTGGCTTGTTTGAGGTTAGAAATGACCACACTAAGGACTGCCCTTGCTCCTTGATGTTAAAAATGGACCGTGGCCTCAGCCTCATCGGTAAACGCTGCCTCGGCCTGGTGTTGACGTGCTTATCACCTCAACTTGGAAAAGCCTGGAGGGGGCTGTGGCCCAGGCAGGTCTGGTTCCGTGGCAGGGCTCCAGGGCGAAGCGACGCTCCCAGGACGCAGGCACACGGGGTTTGGCGACCCAAAGGGAGGACCTGTCTTGTTGTCATTCGTCCACCCTCTCATTGTACGTGTTTCAAACTTGAACATTTGTCTAGTGAACTAATTGCGGTAAGGTCGGCCCGTTGAACTTTCGTGCAGACTTGTGTGAGATAAAGGTGTGGCTCCAGCGGCCAGCTCTAAGTTTATGGCCTTTGTTGCAGTTCTCGCCCACATTTAAGGCCTTGCTTTTTTCTTTAATTTTATTTATTTTTACTCACATATTTGTTTTTTACACATTGCCCTGCATTTTGCTTTATTTATTCAATGGCACGTCCTATAAATTCTTCCAAGTCTGCTGTTAGAGCTCTGGTTCATTCTTTTCTTTGCCAGTTTTTTAAATTGTGGTAAAATGCACGTAACATTTATCATCTTCACATTCACGTTGTCACACAACCATCACCACCCTCCGTCTCTAGAATTCATTCCATCTTTCCAAACGGACTACATCTGCCTCTGGTAAATAGTAACACCCCCTTGCGCTCCCTGCCCAGCACCTGGTAACCTCCAGTCTGCTCTCTCTCTCTCTATGGATCCAGCTCCTCTGGGGACCTCACAGAAGTGCAGTCGTTCAGCGTTTGTCCTTTGTGGCTGCCTGATGTCACCGAGTATCGTGTCCTTCCTGTAGGTTCGTCCACGTTGTAGCAGGTGCCGGCATGTCTTCCCTCGGAAAGGCTGAGTGACGCTCGTCGTGTGCTTGCCATGTTTTGTCATGTCCTTACTCTTCACCACACACCTGGGTGGCTTCCACACCCATTATTCGGCTGTTGTGAATAATGCTGCTGTGAGTGGGGCTGGCTGTACAAATATCTCTTGGAGACCCTGCTCTCAGTTCCTTTGAATACAGACCCAGAAGTGGAATTGTTGGATCACATGGTAATTCTGTTGTTAATGTTTTTTCATGTTTGTTTATGTTTGAGAAACAGAGAGCACAAGCAGGGGAGGGGCAGAGAGGCAGACGCAGAGTCCGAAGCAGGCTCCAGGCCCCGAGCTGTCGGCACAGAGCCCCACGTGGGGCTCGAACCCACAAACCGTGAGATCATGACCTGAGCCGAAGTCGGACGCTCAACCGACTGAACCACCCAGGCGCCCTTATCGTTAATGTTTTGAGGAGCCTCCGTCCTGTTTTCCACAGGGGCCGCAACATTTTACATTCCCGTTAGTAGTGCACGAGGGTTCCAATTTCTCCCCATCCTCGCCAACACTCATCTTTTGGTTTTGTTTTCATTTTAAGATATTTCTTTATTATTTATGAGAGAGGCAGAGACAGAGAGAGAGAGAGAGAGAGAGAGAGAGAGAGAAAGAGGAGAGAGAATCTCAAGCAGGCTCCACACCCAGCACTGGGCCTGTTGCAGGGTTCCATCCCATGACCCTGGCATCGTGACCTGAGATGAAATCAAGAGTTGGACGCTTAACCCACTGAGCGACCCAGGTCAACCGATTTTACTATTTTTTTAAAGTGATATCTGTCCCCTACGTGAGGCTAGAACTCACAACCCCAAGGTCGAGAGTCACATGCTGCATCGACTGAGCCCTCCAGGCTCCCCTATTTTTTGATTGGGGTTTTTGATGGGTGTGAGGTACTGTGTCGTCGTGGTCTTGATTTGCATTTCCCTGGCGATGAGTGATGTTGAGTATCTTTTCATGTACTCCTGGCCCATTTGTATGGTTTCAGAGAAATGTCCATTCATATTTTTTGCCCATTCTTGAATTGGTTGTTTGATTTGTTTTTTCCTTGGAGTTTAACGAGTTCTCCATTTATTCTGGATATTAACCCCTTATCAGATACACGATTTGAAAACATTTTGTCCCATTCTGCAGGAATCTTCCCTGTGGGCAGTGCCTTTTGAGGCCCAAAAGTTGCTAAGTTGCATGAAGTCCACTTTGTCTATTTTTTCTTTTGTTGTTAATGCCTTAATTTTTTATTGCCGTGTGTCTTTTCTTTCCTTTTTTCTTTTAAATGTTTATTTTTGAGAGAGCGAGAGGGAGAAGGGCAGAGAGAGAGGGGGAGACGGCAGATCTGAAGCAGACTCTGCACTGGCACCAGACAGCCCGACGTGGGGCTCGAACTCACAAACCGTGAGATCATGACCCGAACTGAAGTCAGATGCTTCACAGACTGAGGCAGCCAGGCACCCCGCTGTGTATCTTTTCTAAAAGGGAAAATGTTGGGGCACCTGGGTGGCTCAGTCAATTAAGCGTCCGACTTCGGCTCAGGTCATGATCTTACGGTCTGTGAGTTTGAGCCCCGCGTCGGGCTCTGTGCTGACGGCTCAGAGCCTGGAGCCTGTTTCACATTCTGTGTCTCCCTCTCTCTCTGCCCCTCCCCTGTTCATGCTCTGTCTCTCTCTGTCTCAAAAATAAATAAACGTTAAAAAAAATTTTAAAAATAAAAAAAATAATAAATAAATAAAATAAAAGGGAAAATGTTTTTTTCTCACAGTAAAAACCAATCAATGCTCAGTGTAAACAAAAACACCGTAAACGCGAAAGCCGTGAAGAGGGGAGTCAGAGTCACCCAGACACCCGCGCGCTGTCCCGGGATATGTGCGGACTCTGTCTTGTGTCGGGTGGCGGTCGCGGTGGCCCTTCCCGTGTGGAGTCCCGTGTGCTTACCCGGTGGCCGGCTGCCCGCCTGGGAGCTCTCCCTGCCGCCTGCCACGGGGAGGGGCCGTGCCGTTCACGCCGAGTGGTGGAGGGTGCGTGGTGTAAGTTATGGGTCTCATTACGAGTAAGTTAGTCGACTCGCTGTTTACAACATAAGGTGTAGATTCTCTGCACCCCCGAGGAAAGCGCCGTGGAGGTCGCCGCGTGGCCTGCTGCTGGCCCCGGGCCCGGCGGGGGCAGGTACCGTACCTGGACGGGGTCCTGGTGCTCGGCTGCAGTGCTTGGTGGTGCCTGGTCGTCCTCGGGTAGGTTATCTGTGGACTAAGAACAAAGCCGTAGATGTTAAACGTACTACAAGAGTCGTAGATGGTAGCGCCTGGTGCTAAAAGCTTAGAGAACCATATTGCGCACAGGTAAGAAAGAAACGTCAGGTGCCTCAGTTCCCACTGGGAGCATTTGGGGCTAGTTCCAGCCTGACCACGGCCCCTTGCAGCCGTAACCAGTGCTCCGTTCGGTGCCCTTCGCCTCCAGGCCCGGTGCCTCTGCATCTCTTGGGTCGGAAAAGCCAGGGAACCCTCGCCCGTTTGCGACAGAGACACGCAGGTCAGCATCTGAACTTCCAAGGAAGCGTGATCCTTCTAAGCCCCTTCTGTTCACCAGATCGAACTTTGAGTAGGAGGAAACTTGCCCGTGTGACTTCAGTCCCTGGGAGAGGTGGGAAAATACAGGGCGGGTGTCAGGTGCGTGTGTCCTACCATGACTCCCGTGTAAACGCTTTCTACCGTGGAATGCCCCGAGGTCACGGAAAAGAAGGAGGCGTCGACGTACGCGACCACATGGACGAGTCTCAAAGTACACGCCGTGTGGTTCCATTGATACGACGCTCCAGAAAACGCGAGCTAATTTATAGTGACGGAAGCCAGATCAGCTGCAGGAGGGGAGGGATGAGCCGGGGAGAGGGATTAGAACGGGCATGAATACGCTTTGGGGGGTCGATGGAGATGTTCCCTCTCTGACCGTGGTGAGCGTGTCACGGGTGCATGCGTCCAAACTCACCAAGTGGTACGTTTTAAGGACGTGCACGTCCTCGTGCGTGAGCTACACAAGCCGTTTGGAAGACCGAGTACGTCTAACGGTAACAAAGCTGAGGGAGCCGGAGTGTGTGTGGGCTTGACCTGTGGAGCGAGGCTTGCATTCCGGGCCTCGGGTTCCTCAGCCGTGAGAGGGCTGTGCCTCCCTGAGGCCGCGTGCAGAGGCTTGAAGGAGCGCGCGCGTGTGACACGCTCCTCCCGGTGCCTGGCCCGTGGTGACGGCTCTGGAAAGGGCAACTGCGATCGAAGATGCATTATCTCTGTGTGTCATTTTTCTCCCCTGGGTATTCAACCTTCTCTTTTCCTCGAAATTAAAGCGAAGTGTTACTAAATTGTTAGTCATGAGCGTCCATTTTTACAGAACGCCGTAGGCCCTGGCATTTGTTAACATGCATATGCTACATCTTGCCTGAAAAATAAGCAAAGGTGTTTATTTTTATATTGTTTATCATAAGCAGACTTAGCTGGTTCTTAGCATTCTAAGCCCACAAATGACGGCCCGGTCCTTGATCTGTGGCTGGTGCCTGTGCCCGCAGACGGGACTCTGACTCGGCATCATCCCCACCGTGTGTGTGAGTCTCATTCTTAAAACTGGAAGCCGAGCTCTCGCGTCAGTTGACATTTGCACTTACTCTTTCCCTTTGCTCTCAGCCTTCGGGAAAACTTTTCTTTTCCTCTTTTTTGATATGGTTTCACTTTCCATCTCTAGAAACTTCACCCTTGTACATCCCCGAGAAGGCGCGGTCTCGAAAACTTTAATGGCGTGGTACTTATGATCTAATTTTGAAAACAGGCTGTGACGTCGTGTGATTGTCACCACAAAAACAGCTTTAAACTGTTGTCACATAGCTGTTGTTACTCCCTGCACACCTGTGATGCCCTCAGGGGAAGCTGGGTGAGAGACACACGCCTCTAATCCTGATGGTTTTCTTCATTTTGTGACACACTTATCACTTCCACAAGGTGTGATAAATCCCGAAGGCGCGCACTGCCCCGGCCCTGCCCGGCCCGTGGCAGAGTAGCGGTCAGCCGGGTTCTCTGCGCCCCCGGCTGGGTTTCCTTTTCTGTGGGGGTGCGCTGAGATCACCGGGGCCCAGGAAGGACTGGTGCGGGTGACTGTGACCAGCACATTCTTTTCTGTCACCTGCTTGCGTCGGCACCTTTCCTGTGTCAGCCCACACAACCCTTTGTACTGTGAACATGTAACACTTTCTCCATCAAACACACAACATAGGGGCGGCGGGGTGGGGGGGACGGGGGGATCAGCCAGTTAAATGTCCAACTCTTGATTTCAGCTCAGATCATGATCTTATGGTTCGTAGGATCAAGCCCCACGTTGGGCTTGGTGCTGACAGTGCGGAGCCTGCTTGGGATTCTCTCTCTCTCTCTCTCTCTCTCTCTCTCTCTCTCTCTCTGTCCCTCTCCTGCTCAGGCACTCTTTCTGCCTCTCTCTCAAAATAAATAAACATTTAAAACAACCAAAAAAGCCCAAAATGAACTGAGTATAAACAAGGCTGCATAGGTGGGTGGAGATTGCTTCCAGACCTTGGCCTCGTGAAGTTTTAGGTTCATTTAATGAAACTGCATCAGGTACCAGGTACCAGGCACATAGTCGAACACGTGCAAGAGGTTCAGACTCGGAGAGGTTCAGAAACTGAGAAGTCCCAGAGCATGCACGGTGGGAGACCCTCCCGGAACGCCCCCAGGACGCGCTGTGTCTGTGTCTGCTCTGGTGCCCCCACTGGCAGAGCTCCCGGTGTGTCTTAAAAATGGCTCCTTCTGGGTTTGGGCCACTTTAGAGGAGTGTACTCATTCTCTCGTTAGGCCAGACCCAGAGTCTGAGTTCTGTCCTCTGAAGCCACACGGGATAAGCCTGTCCCCTCTCCCAGGCGACTGCCCTCCAGATACTTGAGCCCCCGCTGCAAATCTCTCCTTCGGCCTCAGCAGCCCCCACTCCCCTCTCGCAGGTGCTATTGGGGAAGAGGCCTGATGGCCGGCAGAAGCCACAGGAGAGGCAAGGACCCCACTTAGTCTTAAGTGGATTAAGACGTGTGCCTGTCTAGGGGTACTGCACACAGGAGGTGAATGCCAGGAGAGAGGGGTACAGATCTTGAACTTTTCCAGAAACCTCAGACTCTCAGGTCATGCTTACTGAACCTGGTAGGATAATTTGTTTTTTATGTAAGATGGTCCTGGTTCAAAATACAGGAAAGAGAGAGGTGAATGTGGCCCCTGCAACTTCCCCAGCCCCCTTTATCCTGGCACTTTTCAGACACTGCCTCTTCTTCCCTGTGCTGCCTGGGACAGGGTTGCTGCTCAGAACAGCTGTCAAACAGGACTGGCCCCAGGAAGGGGTCCTCTGGCATTTTTGGGATTGACCTTGACCACAGTCGATGACAGCCTTAGTGGAAGTTGTAAGGGAAGCACGAATCCCTCATCCAGCCTGCAGAGCCCTCCCTGACGCAGGGGTGGCGGCCTGCCCCCAGGCCGGTGGCATGCTGCTCGACCCCGGGGGTGAGGCCCCAGCACCTGCTGACACCGCTTCCCCCCCTGCACCTGCCCTCCCTCCACCCTCCTGCCTCCTCCGGCCGTGGCTCCGCTGCTGTCTGGTTCCCGCGGGGACGCGGACAGGCTCTCAGGGCCTGGAGAGCTCTCACACGGGCCCGCGTTCATCTGCCTGCTGCACCCTCCCTCTGTCACCAGAGACCTCGAGTGTGCCCTGCCCTTTCCACACAGAGGGGCAGACACGGTGCCCAGGGCCCAGCACGCGTCGGCCACACACACGAGCCTGCCTCTGACGTGTTTCTTAGGATTAAGTGTACACGGGGGCGCCTTTAACATCATTACAAATTGTAGGATGCATTACACCTTAACCTTCTTGTGTGTGTGTTTCACTGCCCGCCTCTCCTTCCTCCTCGGCACCTCCCGCTCAGGAGGGTCTGTGTTCCCGCCTGAGCCTGGTCTCTTAGCCCCCTGCTTTCAGTTCCGTGATAAAGGATGTCCGGTGAACCGCATCAGCCGCACCCGTCCCGGGCCCCTCAAAGCAGCGCTGGTCGCATTACACGGAGGAGCTGAAGTCCGGCAGGCAGCCCCGCAGAGCCTGAGCCGTGGAGAATGGGGTGGGAGCCGGGGGACGGGGACCCTGACCGCGAGGCAAGCACCGTGCGCCGGAACCTGAGGCTCCAGGAGGGCACGTTACCTGGACGCGGTCTTTAACGTGGCTCTGTGTTGCCTTTCCAGGGTCCCGAGAGCAGCGCCCCTCCTCCATGAAGCTGCCGTGAAAGCTCCCGGGTGAGAGGGCCCGCGGCCCGTCCGTGAACAGAATGACCAAAACCCGGCTCTTCCGCCTGTGGCTGGTCTTGGGGTCCGTGTTCATGGTCCTCCTGATCATTGTGTACTGGGACAACGTGGGCACGGCCCACTTCTACCTGCACACTTCCTTCCCCAGGCCGCGCCCCACCCCCGCGCAGGGGGCAGAGAAGGAGTTCACGGCCGACGTGGACGCGTTTTTGCAGAAGCTGCTTAGCGGCGGCCTGAAGCAGAGCGCCCCCTCCGGTCGAAGGACGGAGCAGCCCTCGGTGCCGGCCTCGGGCAGGCCCGTGCTGAGCAACGCGGAGGAGAGCGTGCGGGGCTACGACTGGTCCGCCCGCGACGCCCAGCAGGGCCCGGACCCCGGCGGGCGGCAGGCCGAGCGGAGGAGCGTGCTCCGGGGGCTCTGCGCCAACGCCAGCTTCGTGTTCCCCACCAAGGAGCGCTCGTTCGACGACATCCCCAACTACGAGCTGAACCACCTGATCGTGGACGACCGCCACGGCGTCATCTACTGCTACGTGCCCAAGGTGGCCTGCACCAACTGGAAACGCGTCATGATCGTGCTGAGCGAGAGCCTCCTGGACCGGGGCGCCCCCTACCGCGACCCGCTGGACATCCCGCGGGAGTACGTCCACAACTCCAGCACCCACCTGACCTTCAACAAGTTCTGGCGCCGCTACGGCAAGTTCTCCCGCCACCTCATGAAGATCAAGCTCAAGAAGTACACCAAGTTCCTGTTCGTGCGCGACCCCTTCGTGCGCCTCATCTCCGCCTTCCGCAGCAAGTTCCAGCTGGAGAACGAGGAGTTCTACCGCAAGTTCGCCGTGCCCATGCTCACCATGTACGCCAACCGCACCGGCCTGCCCTCCTCCGTCAGCGAGGCCTTCAGCGCGGGCCTCAAGGTGTCCTTCGCCAACTTCATCCAGTACCTGCTGGACCCGCGCACCGAGAAGCTGGCGCCCTTCAACGAGCACTGGAGGCAGGTGCACCGGCTCTGCCACCCCTGCCAGATCGACTACGACTTTGTGGGCAAGCTGGAGACGCTGGACCAGGACGCCGCCCAGCTGCTGCGGCTTCTCAAGGTGGACAAGCTCCTGCACTTCCCCCCGAGTTACCGGAACAGGACCGCCAGCAGCTGGGAGGAGGGCTGGTTCGCCCCCATCCCCCTGGCCTGGAGGCAGCAGCTGTACAAACTCTACGAGGCCGATTTCGTCCTGTTCGGCTACCCGAAGCCCGAAAACCTGCTCAGAGACTGAGGGCGGCGGGGACAGTCCCGAACGCCGGAACCAACCGGGCTCACGTCATCTGCCGTCCCACGGCCGTCTTCCTGAGGGAGGAGCGATGGGCTCCCGCGTGGATTTTTTCACGGCCCCGTTTCCCTGCCGGCCCGACACGGCAGGGTTCCCCAGCGCTCCCGTCAACGAGGAGGCTGGAGACCGTCCCTACACTCCAGTTTTTTAAATAACCTACGATTTTGCAATCTAGACGTACCGTTTACTCCACTGCCTATATTCGTTCAGTACTGTGTTAATATTGTTTTCTAAGATTAATATATTTGAGATATTTAATATGAAAAGCGCAGAAAGAGAGGATGGAGTAAATGTTACACCTGCTTCTTCCGCCTGCTTTCGTGGTTATTCTGGCAGAGCGTGAAACTCGGGTAGAGGAAGGGGGTTTTCGTGGTCACCTTCCACAAAAAGCAGGACCCTGCACTTGAAATCAGGCCTCCCTCGTGTTTATAAAAGGGTAGCAGACAGATCTCCTCAAGCGAGAGCGCCCTTGCCGTGTGATATTTCTGGAAAGGGAAGGCAGTCAGGAAGGGTGTTCTGTTTGCGACCACACTTCCCGGCCGCAGTCACGGAGCAGGGTGGTCACTCCAGCTGTTCCTGTGAGTGTATAAATCCTGGCCGTAAGGATTTGCTGTGACAGGGGTGCTGTGAGGAGTCTGTCCCGAGAATCGATTCCTGACGTCAGCAAGGTGAGGCTTGGGCGACAGATGCGTTGACCTTCCCCCTCCAGGGCGTGACTGACCCTGGGATCCTCTCGCTCCGCGGCCCCGACTTGGGAAAGGTGTCCTGTTGGCTAGTCCGGGAAGGCTCCTGGTTCAGATTTATCTGCAGTTTTGGCCACGACCCTGTAGTTGGTGAGAAATTTGCGGTCACTCCGTGGTGTGTGGGGCTCACGTTTGACCTTGCGTCCTTGATGTGTAGCGTTTGGTCCCCGGGAGCCAGCAGCGCACTCAGGAGGCCTGCCCCCAGCCCTCCTTGGTGCGCAGTGTCCTTGCTGTTCCTGGTTTCCAGATGGCCCCGGGGGCTCGTCTGAGCACGTGGCCTCCAAGTGCTCACCTCCCAGACTCGGGGCTCCGCCGTGCGACAAGCCACCTGCTCCTCTTTTTATGAAACGGTCAGCAGCAGAGACGCTCGAACTTGGGAGTCCGGCTGTAGAGTAACTGAAGAGCCGCCAGGCACCACGGTGGGGATCTCCTGGGACACCCGTTTGCTCAGTAGTCACCCGTGACACCCAGAGCGCTGGGCTTCAGGGTGGCTCTGCCTTCGGGGAGCCTTGTGATCCTACGGTAGAGATGAGAGTGGGGACCCCCATCCCAGGCCAGTGGGCTGAGTGCCTTCAGGACAAGGCGTCTGGTGATATGAAGGCGGGCTTCCTGAGGGAGGTGGTGGTTGAGCACGGCCTGAAGGGCGGGGCAGGCTAGGCGGCTGAGCAGTGACATCAGAAGTGCAGGGCGTGTCCACAGACGGCAGGTACTAACTACTGTGACACATTTCTTGTGTCATTTCATGTCCTCTCGGAAGCCACCGCGCTCTTCCTGTCCTTTTCTCTAGTGAGGATGCTGTGTAGCAGAGACGAGGCAGGGCCGGGATCTGGAGCCCATGTGCCTGACCCCGCCGCCCCCCCCCCCCGCATGTGGACGGGTCGTGGGCATAGAGTCTGGTGGCCTTGACTGTCAGGCCCAGTTGAGATTTCACTTAGGCAGCAACGAGCCGTGGAGGTTTCTGGGTGGAGGGATTTGGATGCTTTGGGGTCAGGTGGTGTCAGGCCGAGAGGGGAGGGCGCCGGGAGGCCGGTCAGCAGGCAGCGGGGGCCTCGCCCAGGGATGATGGGGTGACGGGGAGACAGGAGGCGCCCAGGTGACTCGAGGGAGGGTATTGGGAAGAGGCTCCTTCCGACGCCCCACGGGACGGGCACCCCCCCAAGCCAGCCTGCTGCTGATATTCCCACGTGTGACGAGGGACGAGCGGGAAGGAATCAGGAGAGCTTAATGAGGACCTTTCTTCTGACCTGGCAGCTTCCCCCCGCCACACACCGGTTTTTTAATTGTGGTCAAAGACACATACAATTTATCATCTTAGCGGTTTTGTGTCCATTTCAGGGGCGGTAAGCGCGTTCCCATTGTTGTGCAGCCATCGCTGCCATCCATCTGCGAGACGTTTTCATCTTCCCAGAGTGAGAGCCCCAGCCCCACCATCGGCCCCCTGCGTCTGTGTGCGGGACAACTCCAGCGACCTCACAGAGGTGGGGTCACACGTACTTGTGCTTTCGTACCCGGCTCGCGTCACTCAGCATCACGTCCTCGAGGTCCACGCGTGTGGTAGCAGGTGCCAACGCGTCCCTCTTCGTTACGGCCCATGCCGTCCCACGGTGTGGATGTGCCACGTCGTATTTATCCGTCACCCATCCGTGGACACGTGAGTCGCTCCCGCCTCTGGGCTGCTGCGAATAACGTTGCCATGAACATGGGTGTGCAAATATCTGTTTGAGTCACTGTTTTCAGTTCTTCTGGGTAAATACCCAGAAGAGGGATTACTGAGTCATATCTGACCTGGTGGCTTTTTATAAACTGAGCCAGTGTGCAGACACCTGCAGGCTCCATCAGGACCGTTGTTTTGCAGATCATGTTTCCTGGTGTTGGAGGCAAGCTGAAGGATGTCCTGGGAAAACAAGCCAGTGTTTGGATGGTTTCAGATCTCCTTTACGTGTATTGACTACGCTGTGGATTTCAGTCACGTGCTGTAATTTTGAATAATGGATATTCGTCAAAACAAGCCACATCGTTTAAATAACAACAGTTTGGGGCATCTGGGGGCTCAGTCGATCAAGTGTCCAACTCTTGACTTTGGCTCAGGTCATGATCTCGCGGTCCGCGGGTTCAAGCCCCACGTCCGGCTCTGTGCTGACAATGTGGAGCCTGCTTGGGATTCTTTCTCTCTCTCCCTCTGCCTTCCCCCTCTCGGGTCTGTCTGTCTGTCTCTCTCAAGATAAATAAACTTAAAACATTTTTTTAAGTAAGTAACGTAACAGTTCTGAAATACCTCTTTAGCCGCCATCATCATGGCGCTTGGCATCTGCCTCTCTCGGTAGTTTCTCACTGAGATGTGTTTATTTCGAGGATATTCAGACACATGTCACAACTCACTGACTGGTGGGCTCATTACGGGCAGGGTCACATCTCCATTTCCTTGTTTTTGGTTCTGCCAAGAATAATCACCCTGTAGGTCTGTTTCTGTGGGTAGCGGGGGCATGTTTGCAGGGACATCGAGGCCCGGGGACCATTGGAGCAGATTGCAGCGACATCCGTACCCCCGTCCAGATTCCTGTGCGGCTCCCGGGGCCCGAGGGACGATGGCAGAGAAGGTCCCCCTCGGCCGTCCACCTCTGCCTTCCAGAGGCTGCAGCAAGAGGGGGCCCCCCTCGTCCTTTCTGGGGTGACTCTTTCTGCTTCCCTGGTCCACAGAATAGCATCCTGTGAAGAAATTTGGCTCCATATTTTTTTGTGCCCCCAGAATTTTTACATTGGGGCGCCCGGGTGGCTCAGTCGGTTGAGCATCCAACTCTTGATTTCGGCTCAGATCGTGACCTCACGGCTCGTGGGGTGGAGCCCTGTGTTGGACTCTGCTCTGGGTGTGGAGCCTGCTTGGGATTCTCTTTCTCTGCCTCTCTCCCCTGCTCACACGCTCCTGCCCTCACTCTCTAAAAGAAGAAAAATAAAAATAAAAAATTTTTATTGATACTGTTCAGATAGATCATTTAGCCAAACAGTTCCATAAACCCGATTCAACTCTACTTACCTTTGACCTCTAACCGTTGCCAAAACATTTGCCTGCAGTCCTAATGACACCACAGTCTACGGTACAGAATCTTCTTGTGTGTTGGCACTGAGCGCCCAGCACGGCCACCAGGCCACTGTGCCTGTTGACCGTCGGGGAGAGGGATGTGGGACAGACCCAACGCTGAGGCATGTGTGTGTGTATTTATGAGAGAGAGAGAGACACTGTCAGCCCTCGTTCCTCTAAAAATGGTACGTGTTGCCATGCTTTGACGCAGAGGACCCACCTATGGCTTTTAATGTACCATAGGGGGTCTTACATTGCTTATTTTGCTATTAGCCATCTATATGAAGGGTTTTCTATTAGAAGGATTTTAGGGGCACCTGGGTGACTCAGTTGAGTGTCCAACCCTTGGTCTCAGCTCACGTCTTGATCTCAGAGTTGAGTCCAGGCTCCACATTGGGCCCAACATTGGGCATGAAGCCTTCTTAAAAAAGAAGAATTTTAAGTCTGTTTTTTTGGCAAGGGTCGGGATCTCGTTTCCTCTTCCTGGTGAGGCTGGTGTTCCTGTGCACCTGCACCCGTAGTTGGGTGAAGGTGGGGCTTTAACCTGGCTCGACCACTCGTGGGGAGCAGTTAGCAGAGCAGTCCCTGGGTCAGGGCAGACCCACCTCCCCGTGCAGGGTTGTCCCCGAGCCCATCAGCAGGTGGCGTGTGGCTGGGAGGGGCAAGGAGGTATTCCCACCCCTGGGTTGTGCCAGGAGCCTGAGCGGGGGAGGCGGGGTGTGTTGGGGACCCAACAAGGCAGAAGCGTTGAGAAGCACGGCCGTCCTACCCGCCTGCCCGGCGAAGCTCAGTTTCAAAGCCCGCATGGAGTCCCCCGGGGTTTCAGGACTGGCGTCCGTGGTTTAGTGCAGCCAAGTCCCTGCATTCAGGTGTGGACGGTGACGGCTCCTGTTACGGTGCGTTCTGCCCAAGCATCTGTGCCTGGGGCAGGGCCCGCACACCGTGGGCACACGGTAGCTGTCTGTGGAGTGAGTGAGTGAGCGAATGAAGGGGTGGTGCCACGGAGCCTCATTCTGAACCAGCTAGGGTGGCTGCCATCACCCTCTCCAGCTGTTCGTAAGGTGATCACGGCTTGTGGAAGTTCCGTGACTGGCCCTGAGTGGGCGCACACCTCACTGTTTCTGACTTCTGGCACTTTCTAAGCCTTGTGTTGTCTGTGCAGCTTGCACTGTTCCTGGGGAAGTTAGCTGACACCCTGTTTTGAGAGGATCGGTGTGTCTTTATTCCCTCCCTGTGTTCTCTCCTCCCCCTGAAAGATGCTATGGCTCCCCCTTACCTCCTGCCAGAGGGGGCGGGGCCGCTGCCAGAGGGGGCGGGACTACCGTATACGTGCTCATCTCCCACAGCCACCTGCAGAGGAGGCCTGCAGTCACGGAATGGCCAGGCCACCCTCTCCCTCCCCAGGCCCTCGTCCCAAGAGGGCTGGAGACCCAGGTGGGGGATGCAGGCGGACTGGGCTGGTCCTGGCGGATGGCCAGGAGCTCATGGACCCCCGTCATGTGGGTCCGAGCCCCATGGGTGGCCTGTACGTTCAGTAAGCCTACTGGGCCCCCTCCCAGCAGGCCCTTCAGAGCGGCCCCGGTCGCCACCTCGGCTGCCCTCGAGGGTCTTAGCTCTGGAGCAGCTGTGCGGGAGGCCCTATGTGTTACACGGAGCACCCGATGGCTTCCCGGTGCAGGACTCCGGGGGCCACACTGACGTCCCCAGAACCTTCTCCTTCAGCTTCTCGGGAGGGAAGCTCGGTTCCTGGTTGGACTTGCTCCTCAGCGTGTGCTCTCCCCGCTCGGTTGGGATTGCTGCTAGGAGTGAGGGGGGTGGGGGGGCGAGGTGTGATGGTCCCGGCGGGCGCCTTGGTCTTTTCTCCTTGGGGGCTCTGCCCTGAGAGAGCAGGTTCGCAGATACCATGCAGACCCGGGGGGGAGGGGTGTGCTCACCCAAGCACATTCTCCAGTGATAATTCCTGCCCATTTCTTTATACGCCATACGTCCTTTCCTGCCCACCCGTAAAACTTGGACAGCATAGACGATGTAAACAGGTTCAGATACGTGACAGCGGGGTAGACGCGTGTTGTTTTTTGCCGACGCGCATTCCGGCTAAAGAGCCCACCTCCCGGCTTCCTTAGCCTGAGAGAGTCGAGCGGGGCCGTCCCCACCCCACACCTGAGCTCTGGCCCGGCAGCCACGTGCTCGATAGAGGCAGGCCTCCCACCCCAACTGGACGCGTCAGACCCAGGGCCTGCGGCTGGAGACCTTCGGGAAGGGGCTCGGCCAGGCTGGCGGGGCGGGAGCGGCTCTGCCAGCAGAGCCCCACAGAGACAGAGGCCACGCCGTGAGGGCTAGACGTGCACGGCACGGTCCACCTGCCGTTGGTAGGCGCGGGGCCGACGTGCGTCCACTGGCTTACGCTCCTTTGAGCCGGATCTGTGTATTGAATGTCCAGGATGTGACTGCTATGCCACTTCATCACCAACGGGCATCAGAACGCAGGGTTAAAGGCGTTCCGTCAATGAAGAGAAGCCGTGCGACCTCCGCGCACGTGGGTTATGGTTCGCTTTGGCGTGAGCAGTTCAGTTCAGATGACGGAACTTTATGTTTTCCTGCTGTGCCCAGACCCAGTGACCAAAGGTCCCTTAGTGAGACACCAGTTCAGACCAGCAGAGAGGTTAATTAGGGACCGTGGGATCTTTCTCCTCTCGGGAATTACTTCTTCACGCATCATGCAGGGGGAAGCAGGTGAGAAATGACACCCCGTTGGAACGCATCCCTGCGCTCGCCCTCCGCTGCTCTGGTGCGTGCCGAATGTCGTTCCTCAGGCCTGCCGGAGATGATTCAGGCTGGCCGTCCCGGGCACCGTCTGGACGGCATTTGCTCGTGGTGATGGCACCGTCACGCTTGTGTGTCACGGGTCTGTTGGGTGCCTTTGTGGGTGATGAATGAACACAGCCGGTCTGACTGCCTTCTGCGCTTTGTGGATTTTCCTGCTGGAGCTTGGTGGAGGCTGCCGGGCCGGTGGGACTGTGAGTGTGTGCGGTATGCTTGCAGAGGTGGATCCAAAAGGGATAGCTTTTCCGGGGAGGGGGTGTTTTGAACTCAGAGTTAGAGCCTGGGCGTCCGAAATTTTCCTGGCACTTTGGGGCACGAGGCACACTTACGCCGGGTGCAGATTTGAAGGGGCAGCAGTGCCGAGCTTTGAAGAGAAGGAAGCTTCCTTGGGCAGCAGGGAGGTGAGGCCAGCCCGGACGGTTAGCAGAGGCGCCCACAGCAAGTCTGTAGACTGGTCCGTGAGTCAACCCAAAGTTGCCTTCTTTTTCCGTGTGGTCATACATCGTCACGTGAGCAGAAAGGTTTCTGTGCACGTGAAATGTGAGAGAAGAACGCGGCCACGCAAGTAGATGTGATGGAGTGAGCCGTTTGTGTGATGGAATAAGCCATTTGATAATGGTCTGGAAAGCCTGCATCTGGTTCCGGATTTGTCTAGGGCCGCGGAGCCAGCAGTATTCCTTGTGGTTTCGGTTCTGCAGCTGTGCAAAATCACCACCTGATGAGCGGTAATAAGTCTGTCTAAACACACTTTGAAATCCTCACATGAGCGATGGTTCTGGGTTGTCCAGGCGCCTTCCAAAACAGCGGGTTGGTTTGCAGAAACACAGCCGGCCTTTCCAGGCTCGGGGAACATCCTGCTTATCATGTTTCAAAGAGCTTCGGGGTGTGAGTGCGCTGACCCGTCAGCAGAGAGGGCCCGGCTGTGCTCATCCCGCCCTGGAGGGCCCTGGAGAGAACTGCGCACAGCCCCGGTGGGTGAAGGTCATCGGACCGGTGCTCAGACCTCCCCGAGGATGGGGTGGGGGGTGGGGCCCAGGGCACTCCGTCAGGGCCACGGGCCAGGGGGCTTTCGGCCTCAGGCTTTCCACCCTGGACTGGAGTCCATTTCTTATGCGAACTTGGAGTAGGAACCTTTAAAGTGCTCTTTTCAGCTAGTAAAGCTGTTTGTCCTTAGATGACTGGCCATCCTCTTTAGGAGAATGGGTTTCTCACAATTAAAAAAAACAAAAACAAAAAAAACCGCCCCGACCTCGTAAATACGTTTTCTTGGATGAATTGGGGGTGGAGATGGTGGTGATAATTTTATTCTTTTTTAAAATGGTGGCAAAACATACATGACGTGAAATTCACATCCTAACCGTTTCCAGGTCCCTGAGTCGGTGGGGTGGCTGTGCAGCCATCTCCACCCTCTGTCCCCAGATGCCTCGGCCCCCGTGCTGTTCAGGGTCACCTGTGCCTGTCCTGTGTGTCCGGCTTCTTGCCCTGAGCATCACATCCTCAAGGTTCATCCATGCTGGAGCAGGTGCCAGAATTCCCCTCCTTTGTGAGGCCGAGTGACGTTGCGGCGTACGGATGCGTCGCTGTCGTTGATCGGCCCCTCCTTCGGTGGACACCGGTTGCTCTCGCCTGTTGGCTGTGTGAATAGCGCCGTGTGAGCACGGGGTGCAGACGTGCGAGCGCAGACCCGGGAGTAGGATTTCTGGATCACGTGGTAATTCTGTATTTAATTTTTTGCACGACTGAGTTTCAATTCTTTTTCCTGCCAGAAACGCTTTCAGAGGATGACGGGTGGGAGTAGCACATGGCAGGTTTTCCCCGGCGTGTTTGCGTCCTTAAACCTCCGCGCAGTTTCGGTCACGGAGGCAGAGCTGGCGTTGGCTGTGATGTGGCGGCCCCCACGCCCACGGCCCTGGGTGGGCGGGGAGTGGTGAGTGAGACACGGGCCTCCCGTCCCGGACCAGGGGCCACGCACAGACGTCCTCGCTCACCCGTCACACCCAAGCAGCGTGTGGCCCGTGGAGGAGCGCCACCCCCGCTCCCGGCTGGGGAGAAGCCACTTCTGACCCGCGCGGTTTGGGGGACCTGTCCTGGGTGACGCCGCCACCAGGCCGGGAGCACCCGGCACCTCGGCCGTCTCCCGGCAAAACGGGGTGGTCGCTGTCCTCTGAGAAAGCTTCACCGGATGAAAACCATAAGCAGAGCAGTGTAACTCAGGACCCTTGACCCGGCCCCCTCCCCACCCCAAGCCCAGGGCTTCCATGCGTCCCTCGCTGCTCCTCACGCTGCTGTCTGGCTGCCTCTGCACCAGGAGCCAGGGTGGTTCCTGCAGGGAGCTATTCCCAAGCGTGTATACAGTGGTGCTTAATGGGGCCTGTCGGAGTCCTGAGGGCAGGAAAGATGAGAAGTCAAGACCCAGACCCCCCAGACGTGGATGTGGGGGGCAGGGTTTCAGAGAACTGTCTCTGTACCCCACTTGTCTACCCATGTCCTGGGGTCACGAGTCCTGTCACTGTGTGCCGTGCCCACTCAGACGCAGGATCCTGACGCGGGCTCTCGGGTGGGTTTTCCCGCCCCTACCCCCGCCCCCCCCTCCACAGGACAGCAGTGTCCAGCGGAGGGAAGAGTCTGGAGAGGGAGCTGGGCCCAGGGCTTGCGAGAGAGCAGTGGGATCCAAGACTCCTCCCAAGACGCGGATGCCACCGGTGCCCTGTGGCGCGTGTCCCTTGGAGCAAGGGCTTCTGTGCGCCCCGTTCAAACACCCTGGCTCCTTCCTGGGACAGTTCCAGCGGAAACTGGGCCTTTGACGAAACGGCTTCCATTTCGAAGCCGTTGACAAAGCTTGGGGGCTGGAAAACCATCCAGATGAGACGGTTTTACCATTTCGGTTACTTTCCTTACCGAGTGTCTTGTTTCCAGAGGTTTCCACAGGAGGTTGGGTTTCAGAACTTTGGGGCACAGATTTGCAAAATGGGTTTGAGAGCATCGGGTTTCAAAGTAGCTTGGCTTGGAAAGTGGTCCCGGCTTCTAAAAGGTTTGGTTGAAAAATGTTCTGGTTCTAAAATGTTCCAAAAATGCGTCCCAGAGCACAGAGCGCCCGCAGTGTTTTGGGAAGGGGCCGGGCCAGAGCGCTGGGTGAAGAGGGGCCCAGCAGGCAGGGCTGTCCCGCCTTGGGGGGTCTGTGTGCTCTGCCCTCTGACAGGAAGTGGTGGCCCGGCAAGCCCGGCTCATGTCTGTGGCCTCCAAAACCCGTTGCTGCCATTTCTCCTCCAGCCGGCCCCGCGGGACATTGTGCTGGTGGGTCCTCGGCTCTTTGTGAGGGCCCCCACCGCAGTCTGCACGCCTGGCTCCCGGGTTCCTGTCCACGGGCGTCCCGACTCCAAAGAGACCTCTGACTTGAGACTGAATATTCCTTTCAAGAAAGGAGGATCCGTCTGAGAAAAGGCTTATCAGTGGAAACTCAGAACTTTGAGGAAGGTTCTTGTAAAGTCACGGGCTGAGCCAGATTATCATCCCGTCTTCCGGATGGGGAAGTTGAGACCCAGAGAGGCTGTGATAACCTGCTCAGATCCCACCATTACTCAAGGATCTACGTGTTCTGACCCCAAACTCCTGCTTTTCCCAAAGCTTTCAAAGACTCCCTTAGGAACCCTGCCTGCCATCAAGGCATTTGACCCAGGGCCCTCCTACTGCCTGTCTCCGTCTGCCTGTGTCAGCCCCGGCGTCTGGGGTGACAGGCCCAGCCTTCTGAGCCAACCTAGGCCCAGACGGTGGCTGGAAGGAAGGGACTGGCGTGGCCTCGGTGCCTTTGCCGTCACACTGTTGACGGTGGAAAGTGGGGAGTTGGTAGGAAAAGCCCATAGCTGACAGACAGCCCCGTGTCCTGGGGTGGAGCGGTGCGGGCGACCCCGAGTCTTGGCAGAGATGCCCAGAACAGAGAGGAGGAGAGAGGAAAAATCCAGCACTTTGGAAAAACATTGCTAGCCGAGGGCGCGGCTGGGACATTAGCACCGTCACACCCAGGGAGCGGCCCCACCCTGGGCACAGTGCCTGTCCAGAAAGCCAAGAAAGTCTTGCCTCAAATGTGTCAGTTTTGGGGCCACATCCTGTCCAGCAGATCTCACACCACTTGGGTGGCAGCCAGAGAGAGCTGGGCACGCCTGTGTTCAGGGCTGCTGGGTCCTTATCTGCTAAGGATGGCTGAGGCCTCCTGCTCTAACTGTGGCCATGAGCTCCTTCCAGAAGCCAGTGCTGATGCCCCCTCCAGGGACGGATCTCATGGACATAATCCAAAGGAATCCGTCCTGGGAGCACCTGGGTGGCTCAGTCTGTTAAGCCTCCGACTCCCGCTTTCAGTTTAGGTCGTGATGTCAGTTTGTGAGTTCGAGCCCTGCACCAGGCTCCGCTCTGAAGATGCCGAGCCTGCTTGGGATTCTCTCTCCCCCTCGCTCTCTGCCCCTCCCTGTCACACGTGCGCGCTTTTGCTCTCCCTCTCAAATAAACTTAAAAAAAAAAAAAAAGAAGGAACCCATCGTGGTACAGAGATAACTGTGGAGCCTCAGCCAGTGGGCGGTGAATGCCCAGCTGCGTCCCCCCGCGTCCCTGTGTCTTCCTGGGAAGTGGGAGCCCCGGGCCCATAGCCGAAGAGGAACTAGACAGCCCTGGCTTCCCATCCTCCCCAAGTTGGAACTGCTTCCTGCCAGGCTGCTGACTCGCATGCTTGTTACCTGGCCTGGAGACGGGCCCAGGTGCCAGACGGAGCTACGACAGCAGCTTTGAGTGAGTCTGGTGAGAGGGCCCAGAACTGCGGGCCTGCTGAGTTCCTCCAGGGTTCCGGCCTTGGTTTCTACGCTGAGGGGTCAAGATTGTCCCCACGGAGCCTCCTGGCACTGGCCTGACGTGCTGAGGTTTTGGGGCTCGGTGCTGGGGCCCGCCTCCCCGGGGGCCAGGCCGCTCCTAGAGCCTGGCCAAGGGGCTCTCTACCTTTGCCATCTGTTGGCCCCTTGGCACACTGGATGAGCTGGAAGGGCCCAAACGCCATCTGGGGTAGCAGCTGGGCAGCGGGGAGGTGGGTGGGCATAGAGGTTGGTGCCACGTCTTCTCATGGGACCGGATGTGGGCTCTTGTGGGCAGGGCTGCCTCTGTGGGTCACCTCCTTCAGGCCGGTGTTGACCTCACCCGGCCAGCTTCCCTCTCTTCTGTTGCCTGCCCGGCTCCTGGAGGCATTTGGGTTGGCTGCCTCGAAGGCCCGGGACCCCCACTTTGGAGGGATAGACTTGCCAAGGTCACAGGGAGAGCCGGTGCAGAACCCTCGAGCCAGCCGCCTGCCCGGGCTCCCTCTACTCGCTCCTGCCCTCGAGGCACAGTGACCGCACTGCCCTGTGGTGGCCCCCGTGGCTCCTCCTCAGTGTGCAGTGTCCTCTGGTGAGAGCACATGAGGGCTCCAGGGGACCAGAGGCAGAGGAAGGAGGACAGCAGGAGGCCTCCTGACCAGGGGTCCCAGCCCTTCACCCCACTGCACGGCTCCCACCATACCAGACCCCCTTGCACCCACTCCCTCCTGTGTGCAAGGCCGTCCGTGGCCCGGCGTCGGATCTGGCGGTGGCCAGGCTCACGCTGCACCACCTCTCCGGGGCGAGGCTAGCGGCCTCCTCACGGTCTCCCCTCGCCTCTTCTAACCCTTCCTTCCCCTGATGACACCTGTAGGCTGTGACACCGGCTTTCTCTGAAGCCCCCTCTGTCTTGCGTCTCCCCACCTGCATTCTCTGTCCCCAGGTGGACCCTCTCTGCTCCCACACAGAACCACAGAGGGTCTGCACGGAGCACAGATTTGCAGGACATCCCTGAGAAGTACCCCCCAGCAGTCATCTTCGCAGAGAATGAGCACATCTAACATCTGCGCAGGTGGAGGAAACGTTTGAGTTGGAGGAGATCGCGGCGTCACCACGGAACCCGCGGCAGCCTCACTTTGCACACCAGCCACGGCAGGGCACTACCCCACTGCCCCTGCTTGGCTGGGTAATCGGCCGTTTACAGTCTCTAATACTGAGCCAGATCCGTCTCCCTTGAACTTGGAAGCTGCACAGAACAGACCTGCGGTCTCTTCCGCATTGGATGTTTAGATCTCAGAAGACCGCCGCTGTGTCTTGTCTCCCCCAGTTTTCCCCAAGAAAAACTCGTATGAAGCTGGCAAGAGGGGAAGCCAGAGCCTGGCCTCCTGCCTCAGCCTGGCCGCCAGCCTGTCGCTGCTCTGGGGAGTTCGGCAGCCCCACCCCCTAGCCTCTGCCCCCACCTCCTGAAGAATGTTCCAGACGGGCAAACAAGAGCTGGCCTTTCCGTGGGGGGGTCTGAGCCCACCTGAGTCTCTCCACTGTGAGGATGCCGCTCGGCTCACAGACTGGTCCTGTTTTGAATGGAGATGTGTTCAGTCTTGTGCAGACACCTGGTGTCTTATGTAAGAATTTGCCACTGGAAGCAGTTTTCCTAGCCTTTCCTGAGCCCCGTGCACCAGGAGGGGGTGAGGACGGCAGCCGGGCTCGCAGCCTGGCCACGAAACTCAGCAGTGTGCATGTGTGCGTCCGTGCACATGACTGTGTGTGTACATGCTCGTGTGCATGGTGGGTATCTTTGCACGTGTGCGTGGGTGTGCATGCGTGCACGGGTGCGCACGTGTGAATGTGAGTGTGCGCACGTGTGCACATGGGTATGCGCATGAGCATGCCTGTGTGTGTGCACAGTGCACGCGTCAGCCTGTGTGCGCGCGGGCGTGCATATGTGGACATGAGTGTGCGTGAATGTGTTGGTGTGTGGAGGTGTGTGCATGGCTGTGTGCACATGTGTGTTCATAATGCGTGGATGTGTGTGTGAATGTGCCCACGTACATCTGTGTGTGGCCTCCGGCTAGACGGACGGAGGAGCAGCCGCGGACCAGCTAAAAGTGCAGGAAAGTGCCATCCCGGGTGGCATCTGGTGCTTACTCGGCTCGTGATCGGCTTGTGATCGGGGAGGCAGAGGGAGAGCAAGCCGATCCCGTCCTCAGGCACACGGATAGGCTCGGAGCAGTCTGTGTGCTGACGTGAGCGTTCAGCGTCAGAGACGCCGTCAACAGAGCGGAAAGGCACCCACGGAGCGGGAGAGAATGTTTGCAGCTTGTGTATCTGATAAGGGATGAGCGTGCAGAACATACAGAGAACTGAAAGCCAACAAAACCCATTCACAAGTGGGCAAAGGACCTGAACGGACTTGTCTCCGAAGAAGACAGCGACGGCCGATAAGCACCAGAAAGGCTGCTCGGTGTCACTGACTCGTCCAGGAAACGCAAACCAAGACCACAGTGAGAGATCGCCTCACGCCAGGAGGACGGCTGGTGCCAAAGTGGCAGGTGGTGGCCCATGAGGACCCTTGCACCCTTGTGCGCCGTGGACAGGAATGTAAGGTGGACCCCGGGGGGGTCCGAAGGTGCTGAGCCCAGCGGCCCGGCCTCCTGGGCTCGGGGAGGTGGGCGTCCTATGAGGCTTAGCTCCTCAGCCTTGTTTGGGGAGGATGTTCACCTCTGGCTTCCCCTGTGCCCCCTTCTGAAGTGTCTGGGAGGGCCCGGCTGGTGGGAACCCCGCAGGGGTACCTGGAGGAGGGCCTTGTCCATGCAGGCCTGTCTCCGGTAGTTTGAAGTGTCTCGGCGAGAGGGGGTCCCAGGGCCGCCCGCCTGTCACGTTCTCCCGGACGGGGATGTTGTCACCAGGCTGGACGTGCTCATGTCTGGCAGGGACGTTGCTGTGTGTGACGATGGCCAGGCGTCACTCACAGGGCTTGAGCCAAGCCAGAGGGTACGGACCTCCAGCTCCCGGAGACCGCGTGGCCTTGAGGTGTGTGCAGCCCTCCCTGCTAATAAGGACAGGATTGTCCGCCCTTTGTCAGGGTTTATCAGCTGAATCTTCCCACGACACTTTGAGCCACGTGGTAACTTAAAATTGGGGGGGAACTGCCTTAAAAAGCAAAACGCAGGAGGTGAAATTAATTTTGATAATATATTTGAACAGTATTATCATTTCAACTTGTAAGTCATCTAAAAACTGTAAGATATTTTATATTCTAGGTGGTATGGGTGTTTTTGTACCGAGTCCTCGGAGCCCGGTGTGTATTTTACATTTTGTGGTACATCCCAGTCAGGACCGGCACGTTTCAGTGGTGGCCGTAATGGACTGCATGGCTCCGGGGAGTGCTTTCCAAAACGATTCCAGTTTTATGCATGAGGAAGCTGAAGCCCTGGGTCACATATTGAGGCCCCCGTCCAGCGCCTGCTCCAGGATCTTGTCCCTTGCCAGGCCGGGACCTTCCCAGGGACATTGTCTTGGCCCCTGTGATTTCCCTGGCAGTGACCCCCAGCGCTTCCACGGGGCTGACGCGCCCCCACTCACGCCGGCCAGGGGGGATCCTGCAGCCTTGTGCACGAGGGAACATGCGGAGCAGGGACCCTCTGCGAAGGGGGCCAGCCCTCTCACCTGGGCTGCCAGGGTCCCTGGAGGGGCTACATGGAGTGGGGCTCACCCGGTCCCGGCGGCTCCCACCAGGGGGCAGTCTCGGGTCAGAAATGCGGCCTGTCTGGAGCTCTGATGGGGTCTCCAGGGGCTCTCCCACGGGCACATCTGTGCCGGCTCCGTGGTCAAGTGCGTGGGCAGTCACACGGCCTGGTGAATCTTGCCTGAGTGAGGGGCCCAGGGCCTTAGGACTGCCGGGGAGGGGCAGACGCCAAAGCCCTCTGGGCAAAGAGCCTCTGTTAGGAGCAAGTGCCCGGAAGTTGGACCACCCACACGGAGGGCGGGGAGCTGGTCGCCCCGGCCTGGAACTTCCCCATATCCCCCATCTTGACGGTGGATACCCCCAAGCCCCTAACCCAGAGCATAAAGCTGGCAGGAGCTGGCCTTCCCCGGGCCAACCCAGCCAGTGAGGAGTGTCCCCCCGGCGGGGCAAGGCGGGGTCCTGGAGCTCCACTGTCACTTGTCATCCCTGAGGAAGGGCACTCTCTGCCCTGGGCTCCTCGTGGGGGTTCCAGGAGATGTGTGGCTCGGCCTCCCTAGGCCCTGAAGCCTCGCAGACATGCCCCTGGGACCACCAGGCCCGAGCCTGTCTTTGGGCCTTCTCTATTCCAGAGGTGGCCCCAGGACACCCTTGGACGCATGCGGATACAGCCGTGGGCCACCCGAGTGCGGCAGAACCCAGCCCCCGCCCAGCCTGGGTGGAGGGCTCGTGTCCACCCTCTGGCACACACTTGAACACGTGGTGGGGGGGGGGCCCAGGGGCAGACGCTGGCACACCTTCCCACGGGTTGCTGACCGTCAGATCCCATTCTCTTGCCCTGACCCTTTTGGGGGAGCCCTTTGATAAGGCAGAAGGTCCTGCTGCATTTCGGAGCCACGTGTAAGTGTGCATCCATCCGTTCCACTCAAGCAGTGTCTTGTCTCTGGAATGTTCTGTCCCTCTCCTGAGACTTCCACCTACTGGCTCCCAGCCTACAGGCTTTGTTCTCTCCAGGCCTCGCCTCCTACACATAAGGCCCCTCCTCCAGGCAGCCTTCCCTGACCACGGATAAACTCTTGCTACATTGGAAGTTGGAGCAGTGGCTGTCCCCACCCCACCTGAATTTATATTCTGATCACCTCTTCCTTGGGCCATTCGCCGTGTTGTTGTCATTACTTTCTAACTGAGGAATCACCTACATAGAGTTAAGTGCAGAAATTTACACAGCACGAGTCCGCTGTGAGACCACCACACGGCCTCTGGGAGATGTGGGGGGGTCTCCCCGGGGTCTCCTGCCTCCCTTCCCTCCCTGTGTGCACGTGCCTCCGCCTGCCTCTTCCTATAGCTGGGCTCGGAGCACACTTTCCACAACCTCGCCTACAGAGCCCCTGAGATCCTCAGCCTGGTTCCGAAGGGCTGCCCAGATGATGCCCACACCACAGTTATCCCCTCTACACACTGTCCTCACCAGGCACCTCGCCTCCCGCCTCCACCCCCTTACTCCAGTTCAGCCCCCAGAACCCGGGCCGCCCCTTCCCTCGTGTGGCCAGCCCCAGCCCACCTCCTGAGACATTCCCGTTTGTGTCCTCAGGCCTGGCCTGGAGTGAGTGCTCCACGAACACCTGTTGGAAGAACAGATACGGGGTTTTGCCTGGATCCATCACGGTTACGTACAATCCAAACTGACTTCGGCAAAATTTAATTAAAGAAAGAATTTTGAGGTCTGGGATACAGATGGCCTTTGAACACACACACAAACCTGCTTCACTCGTGCTGCACCCTCACGTAAGTGAGGGTAGTAAGATAGTTTTACGGGCATAAATCTGCAGATGTAAGAGGGCAGGAGAGGGCGTGACGGCAAAGCAAACGTTCGAAACCGGAGCAGAGGAGACAAATGGTAAATGACACGCCATCCCGAGGAAAGCAAACCCTGAATGTCCGTGGGAAAGCCGAGACCAGCCCGTCTTGTCCCCCGGATCCTCAGAAGGCCTGACAGGAGGTGTCACCGAGGCGTGCAGGGGCGGGGTGACACAGTCCCCAGACGCCCCTCCCCAGCCCAGCCCCGAGAGGGAAGGAACAGTGCTGTGTGCTCCTGGGCTCCCCACGCCCCACTGACACCAGGGGTCCCGTACGGATGGCAGACGGGAATGGGCTTCCACACCGCTCACAAAACGAGCATCTTCTCCGGGAACGGGCAGCAGGAGAAGAGACACCCAGCAAAGACCCTGACAGCAGAGCTCCCTGGCCACCTGGTCCCTCCAGCCGGCCAGCCCTGTCCAGAGCCCAGAGTGTCCTGCAGCCTGCTAGCCTCTCAGTGGCTTCCTCCATGCCCTTCTGGTCACTCACTCCAGGGGAAGCCAGTGCATGTCAGGACACTCAGGTGGCCCTAAGGAGGGTCACAGGTCGAGGACCTGAGATCCTTACCAGTGGCCGGTGGGAAGCAGATCCTTCCACCCCAGTTGGGCCTTCAGATGACAGCATTGCTGACTAACACTTGCCGCTCGTGAGGACAACCTCATGAGAAACCCCAAGCCAGAGCCACCATGCGGCAACACTCTAGAATCCCCAACCCACGGAAACTAAGTGTTTTGACCTTTTATTTTGAAATCATTACAGATTTCACAGGAAGCTGCAAAGATAGAACAGAGAGGTCCTATGTTTTCCCCACTGGCTACATCTCGTGTAATCCTAGTATCGGGTCAAAACCAGGAGGTCGTTGACATTAGCACAACACGCGTGTCTCGTTCGTGTCCTGTGATCACGTGTGTAAATGTAGAGCCACCACTGCGACCAAGACCCAGGACGCCCCATCCCCGTGCTGCCCCTTTGTCATACAGCCGCCCCCAGGCCCAGCGCCCCTCACTCTACAGACCACGAGTCTGGCTTCTCTCTCTGTAATGTTGTCTTTTCAAGAATGTCACCTAAATGGGGTCATGTGGGACGTCACCTTTTGAAGCCAGCGATCCTCACGCAGCATGTGCCATGATGCCAGGAAAAGGTTCATCGTTTTTATCCCCAAGCCATCATCCGTGGGATGCCCCGCCACGATGTGCCGCTGATAGTCCGCTAGCTTCATAGTGGGCACAGTGGCCAGTGCTGTTTGCTTGCTGTCCACACGTCCTCTTCAGTGAAACACCTTTGCATAGGTTTTGTCCATTTTCGAATTGGATTTTTATTCATTTTGGGGAGTTTTGTGAGTTCTTACATGTTCTAGATAGCCCTTCATCAGATATGTGGTTTGCAAATGTTTGCTTCCAGTCTTAGCTTGTGTTTCCATCCTTCAGGAGGGTCCTGTGCATGGCAGCAGTATTTGATTTTGATGAGGTTCAGTGCCTTGATTTTTTTTTTTCTTGTATAGATGGTCATTTGGGTGTCAGTTCTAAGCCCTAGATTTCGAAGATTTTCTCCACTATTATCTTCTAAACGTCGTATATTTTATATTTAATGTATGACCCATTTTGAGTTGGTTTTCTAAACCAGGGGTGGTGTGTAGGTGGAAGTTACTTTTTTGCCTGTGGATATTCATTGGCTCCGGGATTGTTTATTGAAAAGACAATCTGTCCTCCATCGAACTGCTCCCGCACTTTTGTCAAAAGTCAGCCGGCCATACCTACATGGGGCTTGTCGTGGGTTCTCTGTCCCGACCCATCAGTCTCTGCATGTGCCTCCTCCCAATACCCTCTGGTACTGGGATTTTTATAGGCATTGCATTAAGTCTGTATATCAGATTGGAGAGGAGTGATACCTTCCCTGTGTTGAGCCTTCTAATCCATGAGCATGGTATGTCTTTCCATTTATTTGACTTCTTTCGTCAGAGTTTGTGGTTTTCCACAAAATGTGAAGTCCGTACACATTTTGTTAGATTCACATCTATGCATTTCAGGTTTTTTTTTTAAGTGATTGTACATTGTATTGTATTTTTAACACAACAAAATGATACAACAAGCACAGATACAGTAGTACCGCAAAAATAATCAACGTTTACTTCTTTAAAAATGACTTTGTTGAGATGCAGTCAGCACAACATAAAATCTGTCGTGCGTGATTTCTAGTGAATTTACAGGATTGTGCAACCACTACCACGATAGGGTTTCAGAACATTTCTATCACACCAAAAGCTTGCCCCAGCCTTCGACAGGCAGCCCCTGCTTCCACCTGAGTCCCTGGTGTCCGCGTCCATAAGTCTGCCTTTTCTGAACACTCACATACATGGAATCCCACAGTACCCAGTCCTCTGTGTCCGGCTTCACCTAGCATCATGTCCTTGGGGCTCATCCTGGTCGCAGGTGTCAAGACCTCATTCTTTTCTTGTAGAATAGTATTCCATGGTGTGGATGGACCACATCTGGCGATTCCATTCCCCAGGTGACCGGCACCTGGATTGTTTCCATTTGGGGGCTCTTATGTAGATACTGCAATGAACATTCATATACTCGGTGTGTGGACCTATGTTTTCATTTCCCTCGGGCAGATTCCTGAGGGTGGAAATGCTGGGTCGTATGGTAAGTTCACGTTTAACTTTCTAAAGAAGCCGCCGCCGGGCTGCTTTCACAGAGCGAGTGTACAACGCGGGAGGCTTCCAACCGCCCCACATCCGTACCTGCACCTCATTACTGTCTTTCTCGGTTAGCCCTTCCAGTAGGTGTGTCCTGGCAGCTCATCAAGGTTCTCATTTGCATTTCCCTAACGACTGATGATGCCGAGCATCATGATGATGCCGATAAGTAGGCTTATCAGTTCATATGTCTTCTCTGATGACCTGTCTGTTCAGGTCTTCTGCCCATTTTTACATCGGGTTATCTTCTTACTGACTCCTGTTTGTTTTATCCATATGTGTATATGGATTCGAGTCTTTTATCAGATATGCACTCTGAACGTATTGTTCCTCAGTTTATACTTATCTTTTCATTTTCTTAATGGTGTCACAAGAGAAATTTTAAAAAAAATTAATATTTATTTATTTTTGAGAGAGAGATAGGGCAAGCAGGGGAGGGGCGGAGAGGGGACAGAGGATCCGAGGCAGGCTCCGCACTGACAAAGCAGAGCGCCCGACGTGGGGCTCGAACCCACCAACCGCAAGATCATGACCTGAGCCGAAGTCAGACGCTTAACCAGTTGGGGCACCCGGGTGCTCCAAAGAGAAATTTTTTATTTGTGGCGAAGTGCAGCTTATCGATTTTTCTTTTATGGATTGTGCTTTCTTGGTATAATGTCTAACCCAAGATCATGGAGGTTTCTTCTGTTTTCTTACAGAAGTTTTAGCTGTTACGGGCAGCATTTTGATGATTGGTTGTGCGCGGTATAAAGTTTATCATTTGTTTTTTTTTTCAGTACCTGTTTGCTCTAGCGCCATTTGTGAAAAAGACTGTCCTTCCTCCGTCGAATTGTCTTGGTACTTTTGTTGAAAATCAACTGACCATAAGGGTGCCTGGGTGACTCAGTTGGCTGAGCATCCAACCTCGGCTCAGGTCATGACCTCACAGTCTGTGGGTTCGAGCCCCACACTGGGCTCCGTGCTGACAGCTCAAGAGCCTGGATCCTGCTTCAGATTCTGTGTCCCCCACCACCACCACCTGCCACCTGCCCCCTGCCCCTCCCCTGCTCACTCTCTGCCTTGCTCTGTCTCTCAAAAAATGAATGTGAAAAAACATTTTTTTAATAAATTTTAAAAAATTAAAAATAAATAAGTAAAAGAAAATCAACTGACCGTAAATACAAGGGCTAATTTCTGGATTCTCAGATCTGCTCCCCGAATCTATACGCCTGTCCTGTCTTGATTCCTGTGGTTTTATCGTAAGTTTGGAGGTTGGGTAGTGTTGATCCTCCAGCTTTGCTCCTCTCTTTCAAAGTTGTTTTGACTGTTCTAGGTCCTTTGAATTTCCATATAAATTTTGGGACCAGCTTGTCAATTCCTACCACCTCCCCACCCAAAAAACAAATCTCTTTGAGAAAGAATGCGTTGGATCTATAGATGACTTTCGGGGAGACTCGAACACGGAATGTCTCTCCATCTACTTAAATACTATTTTTTAAATTCACGTTAGTGATGTTTATTCTTTTCAGGATACAAGACTTGCCCTTCTTTTGTCACATTTATTCTTTTTTTTTTAATTATTAATATAAAAGATGTACCTCAAAAATGGCCAGAGGGAAGAGATGTGCCGGGCAGGCTATGGGGAACAGGTGCAGAGCCGTCCTGGAGTGCACCACTCTCCCCAAATCCCCGGGTGTTCACCACCCCTAGAAGCTCTCTGAACACCATCCTTTGGATTTTTATGAAGGCTTCACCTCGCAGGCAAGGCTTGCTACCTGTCACATTTATTCTTAAGCATTGTGTTATTCTTTGTGCTATTGTGGATGGAATTATCAATTACATTTTCACAATGATCATTGCTTGTACATAGAACTATAATTGAGATGCCTGGGTGACTCAGTTGGTTAAGTGCCTGACTCTTGATTTTAGCTCAAGTCATGATCTCACAGTTCGTGGGATCAAGCCCCACATTGGGCTCTGTGGAGCCTACTGGGGATCCTCTCTCTCCTTCTCTCTCTGCCCCTCCCTGGCATGCACACATGTGCTCTCGAGCGTGCACTCTCTCTCTCTCTCTCTCTCTCTCTCTCTCTCTAAGATAAACAAGTAAACATTAAAGAGAGATAGAACTATAATTGATTTCTTTTGTTTTTGATCTCATACCCTGCCACCTTGCTAACCTGGTTTGTTCAGTTCTGGTAGCTCTTTGGGGGATTCCTGAGGATTTTCTACACAAAGGACCATGTCAGCTGTGAATGAAGGTAGTTTTTCTTCTTCCTTTGCAATCTGGATTTCTTTAGTTTCTTTCGTTTTAGTTCGTTTTATTTTTTCCTTATTCCACTGGCCAGAGTCTTCAGCATAATGTTGAATAACAAGGATAACAGATATCCTTGGTTTGTTAGAGGGGGAAGAATTCAGCCTGTCATCCTTAAGTACAGTTATTAGCTGTAACTTTTCATCGATGCCTGTATCTGTTTGAGGAAATTCCTGTCTATCTCTGGTCTGTCACGAGTTTTTGTTACGGCTGGGTGTCAGTGTTTGTCAGATGCTTTTCCTGCATTTGTTGACACGATCATGTGGGTTTTGTCCTTTATTCTGTTAATGCAGGTTAATTGGGTTTTCAACGTTAAGTCAACTTTGCATTCCCGGAATAAGTCCTGCTTGGTCATGCTGTGGGGTCCTTTTTACATGTTGCTGCATTAGGTTTGAACATTTTGTTGAGGATTCTTACATCTGTGTTCGTTCCTGAAGACGTCCGCAGTTTTCTTCGGCTGGCTTTACAATGTTGCCCTTGTCCTTTATCTTGTGGTGAATCGGACATTATTTCTTCTTGAAGCGTTTGCTACAGTTTACCAGTAATGCCGTCGGGGCTGGACTGGCGCTAGCGGGAAGGTATGGGCGAAGCCACCCCAGCTCTCTTATGGCTGCTGTTTGCATATCTGTGTACCTTCATCCGTTTGTGTCTTTGAATCCAAGACTTAGATAGCATACAACTGGATCTTAACTTTTTAAAGCATTAAACAATAGAGTCGGAAAACCTCTGCCTTTTGATTGGGATGTTTAGGCCCCAGTTTACACGTCGCGTAATTATTGACATAATCAGCGTCTGTCAACCTAATTCTGTGGCCCTCCAGTACTGACCGAGGGTCCTACAATTCATTTCGGTTCTGACCCTGTGGGGTCATCGCAGACCCCACAGGTGGGGGGCTGGGTCCCGTAAGCTGACATCAGCTGTGGGCCTGGGGTCCCCAGGCTGCGCTCACATACGGGTCTGACTTGGCTGCACGTTCATTTTTCCCACGACCTCCCTCAGGTCAGTAATTCACTAGAATGACCCACAGAACACCAGAAAGCACCACACTCAGGATTGCAGTCACATGACGAGAAATGCAACTCCAGAACAGCCAAGTGGAGGAGACAGCATGGGCCAAGGTGCGGGGACGTGGGGCGTCAAGGTTCCACACGCTCTCCGGACGCACCACCCTCCCACCATACACGTTTCCACCTGGAATCTCCCCAGACCCCCTCTGTTTAGGGAGTCTAGATGGGGTCTCACTACTGAGGCATGGCTGATTAGATCATTGGCCATTAATGACTGGACTCGGTCTTGAGCCCCTCTCCCTTTCCTGGGGGACGGGGGGAGTGAAAGTTCCGACCCTCTGCCACGAGGTTGGTGCCACCCCGCCATCCAGAGCCCTTCTCCCCACCCCATCAGCATAAACCCAGGCGTGGGCTGCAGGGGCTTATTAGGAGTAACAGAAGGTAACACTCAGGAAATCCTACAGGTTTTAGGAGCTCCGTGCCAGGAACAAAGACCAAAGGCACACACTTGATTATTCCACACTTAGGCTCACATCTTTCATTTTGCTGTTTACTTTCTATATGTCTCTTGTCTATATTTTCTTCCTCTGTTCCTCCTTCGCTACCTTCTTTCGTGTCTTATAAATATTTTTTAGTGTGCCATTTAAATTTCTCTGTTGATTTTTGTAACTGTATTTTTTAGTTTTTTTCTCATAGTGATCGCCCTGGGGATTGCACGTGCCTCCTATCACAGTCTCTTTCTGATTAACACTGACTTCATTCCAGGGGTGCCTGGGTGGCTCAGTCGGTTAAGCGTCCAACTTCGGCTCAGGTCATGATCTCACAGCCTGTGAGTTTGAGCCCCACGTCGGGCTCTGTGCTGACAGCTCGGAGCCTGGAGCCTGCTTCGGATTCTCTGTCTCCCTCTCTCTCTGCTCCTCCCCCGCTCATGCTCTTTCTCTCTCTCTCAAAAATAAGTAAAAACATATTTAAATTTTTTTTTAAAATACTGACTTCTTTCCAGTAAAACCTAGAAACCTTGCTGCTTGTAACTCCGTCTCTCCCCACTGCCCCATGCTGTTGGCGATACACTACATCAGGGAGATGTATGCACGTGGTCTCGTACGTTGATGCACTCAGTTACCACCCCCAGCACTTTTCATTCTGTCTGTGGATTCGGGCTACCACCTTGTGTCACTTCTGTGTAGCCTGGAGGACTTCTAGCATTTATTGTGAGAAGGTCTGCTAGCAACGAATTCCCTTAGACTTTTCATACCTGGGAATGGTTTTACTGCATCATCATTTTTGAACGATAGTTTTGCTGGATATGAGATTCTGGGTTGGCTTTTTTTTTTTTTTTCCCCTTGAGCACTTTGACCAACTCATTCTCACTGTCTTCACCGGCTTCTCTGGTTTCTGATGAGAAGTGAGCCGCTGATCCTTTTGCTCCTGAACACGTGAGGATACTTTTCCTCTTGCTGTCACGTACTTTTCTCCCCAGTTTGCTCGTGAACTGGTGGTGGCCACAGGCCAGCAGGTGCATGCAGTAGCCCCGTCCTTGCAAACTTTGTTCGAGACCCGAGTCTGGGAAACAGAGACATCAAGCAGCCTGCCCTTGCTGATCTGGGCGGTGAGAAGAAGGGTGCAGCCAGAAGACCCTGCAGGTGCCTTCAGTCTCTGAGAGGGGAGGGCAGACCCGGGATCGTCCACACTGCAGCACCACACCGTGCAGGGCAGGGCAGGGCTCCAAAGGAAAGCTGGCGTGTGCTGCGAAAGGGGCAGATGAAACCGTGTCCCCTCCCTCTGGATGGGGAGGAATTAAGGAAGGTGACAGTTTTCAGGGAGACGGCAGAGAGAAGGGCGTATGGGCAGAGTGGTCAGTGGGGCAAAGGTTTGGAAGCAACACCGTGCAAACACCAGGTGCTCTCCCTGCCTGGGGACAGGAGCACAGAGTGCAGGAGGGACTGCTGAAGCCCCTGGTGTTGGCTCACATGTGCTCGTGATCCAGGTCAGAGTAACCCTGACATTGTGCCAATGCTGCCCGGCAGAGGGTGGGCGTGCCCCCCGCCCGCCCCAGTGCCTGGTTGCTGCAAGCCCTGACTTGGAGCCTTGTCCCAAGGCTGCCCCAGACTCTCGGATGCACTTCTCCAGGCCTCCGTTTCCCCATCCACGAAGCCAGGGTGCACTCACCTTCCCAGAGCTGCCGAGACGCTGGAGCGTGGGAAAGTGCTCAGCTACACGTCCACGGCCGAAGACACGCCAAGGCCATTGTGCCAGCCTGGTCTCCTGGGCACTTGCCACACTCTGGCGCCCAAACAATGCCCGCCTCTGAGTGGAGCTGCGGGTGGGCCGTAACCATGGTGAAGGGCCCTGCAAGGCAGCAGCACCGACTGCCTGTCCAGGGCCAGCCCGGCCTGCGGCCCCGGTTACGGCTTTGTCCCTCGGGCTGGAACTGGTCCCGTGCGGGCTCAGAATGGCTGGCTGTCAGGGAGGGCAGCGCATACTGAAAAGAAGCAGACACTTGGCTGGAGAGGGGGTTGAGGTTGACGCGAGGGTAGGGGCGCTGTCTCCAGTGTCCTGAAACCTGGTTTCAGGTTTGGGTGGGAGCACGGCCTGGGTCACTGTGCCTGCTGGCGGTGCCTTCCCCGCACGAGGAGCCTCTCCACACCCCCCCACGCCCTCTCCCTCTGTGCGGAGCCCCACGAGGTGCAGGGCCTTGGTGCCCCCGGAAGGAGGCTGCCTCTCCAAGTTCCGGGATGTTCCAGGCAGCTGGCCAGAGAACGCAGGGTCCCCTCTGGGCTTCCCCGGGCTCTCTCACAGCCTGGATGCGCCTTGGCCACTGGCTCTGCCCCCTTCCCACGAAGTGTGGGGCCTCTGCCAGGGTGCAGAGTAACCAACTCCTCTTCAGCCATGGGGGTCAGAGTCTCCCCAAAAACTCTTTACAAAGCCATGTTTGCAAACTTAAGACCTTATTTTTTTTTTTGAGTAAGAAGGAAAACAATAAAATCAGCACTGAATATTTCCAACTACAACCACCCTAATATCTAGAAGACTCTGGCGTGAAATTGCCTAGGTTCAAATCCCAGCTTTGCCACAGACATGCTGTGTGACCTTGGGCAGATGCCTCCCCTCTCTGTGTGTGAAACCCCTTATCTACGAAGACCACCACATAGGGCTCTTGTGAGGATAAGTGAGGTCATCGCTGAGTGTTTCGAAAGGACGCTTGCTCTCCTGAGCCCTAGGGGCCTGGCCCCGCTGTCTGTAGGACTCCCTGGCCTGACAAGCCTTGTCCCCAGGTCCCACCAGGCCACCGGCCAGAGGGGACGACCCTAGGGTCAGGCATCCATACCAGCACCACCTCCTGGAGGAGAACCGTCAAGCCCCCAAGAGCCAGGGCTGTGGGCTCCACCCAGTCAGCTGGGGGTCAGCGCACTGGGCTCCCTCGGTGACATCCGTGGTGCACTGGCACTGCACCTGGGGTGCCCTGAAGAGAAGGGGTGTGAACAGGGTGTGCTGTGCTCCCTTTTTGTCTACCCACCCCCACCTGCCCGGCAGTCCTGGGGACAGGGCAGAGGGGGGAAGCCTTTGGGTCTCATCCAGGAGGAGTGCTCCCAAGGGAAAAGGACCTCAGTGCCCAGGTGCAGAGAGGACACGATCCTCTGGCAAGTATCCCCAAGATGAGAATCCCCCCATGTGCCCTCCCCCATCTCGGCCACCCTGCTTGGCCCACTTTCACCTCTGCCCCAGGCATCGCCTGCCTCAGGCACTGGGTAGAAGCCATAACCCCTGCCCCAACCCCTCCTTCCGGGGTTCCCTCCTGCCCAGGGTCCCTCCCCCAGCCCCACCCGCACATGTGCCCAAAGTGCCCCAGCATCCCCTCCCCCTGGGTCCTGCAGCTCACGTCCTCCTGCCCGGGAGTCTCTGCGGCCACCTTGGGGGCAGGGGGGAGAATGGGAGGGTACCTCAGGGTCGTACTGTGCCTGCGGAGCAAAGGGCTGCTTGGTGCTGAAAAGACAGCTCCAGCAGCCGGGCCTGTGGAGTCTGGAGTCCGGAAGGAGGGAGCTTGGGAGGCCCGCCTGCCCCACTCGTGGCCTGTGCCTGTGCTGCCTGATGACCAGTGGCCGAGGGCTGGGGGCCCAGGCCGGGTGGGGAGGGAGCTGAGACCCGCGTCCAGGTCCTACCGCCGCCCCCCGCTGTTGTTCACACCTTGCCCCGCTTGCCCCTCTCAGTGCACCAAGTGTCCCCCGCCCGGCCGCCCCAGGGCCCCACAGCCCCCAGGCTTATGGAGGCAGCCGTTACCCCATTTTGCAGAAGAAGAAACCAGTTTTCTTTTTTTTTTTTTTTTTTTAATTTTTTTTTTC
>NC_064815.1:32367460-32371910 GCF_023721935.1 Panthera uncia | reverse complement strand
CCAGGCTTATGGAGGCAGCCGTTACCCCATTTTGCAGAAGAAGAAACCAGTTTTCTTTTTTTTTTTTTTTTTTTTAATTTTTTTTTTCAACGTTTTTTATTTATTTTTGGGACAGAGAGAGACAGAGCATGAACTGGGGAGGGGCAGAGAGAGAGGGAGACACAGAATCGGAAACAGGCTCCGGGCTCCGAGCCATCAGCCCAGAGCCTGACGCGGGGCTCGAACTCACGGACCGCGAGATCGTGACCTGGCTGAAGTCGGACGCTTAACCGACTGCGCCACCCAGGCGCCCCAGAAGAAACCAGTTTTCAAAAAAGAGGCGTGAAAGAATACTGGACGCTACTTAAGGATGTGTGTGCTGGGAGGTCCGGGTGCAGGGCAGAGTTGAAGTGCGCGGACACCCAGGACCGCTGGCCGGGGGGAGGCCGTGGAGACGGCGTTATTTCTGTATCCAGACAGCGTGTTTACGGGTGTTCGCTGAAAGCCACTTCCAGCTTCCAAATGTTTGAAATGTTTCATGACAAAATGTCAGGGCGGGATTGAAAATGCACATTGATGCAGACGGGCACTTCAGCCTGCCGTCCCCTCCCCAGGTCCCTGGAGCCAGCTCCACAGCCCGGTTTCCGCACCCACCCCCACCCCCGCCCCCGAGATGCTCGAGGGAGACTCAAGTCTCCGACTACACGGGACTTCTGGCATGGACACCTGCAGGGCCCCAGTGATGGGGGTCCTGGAGCCTAAGAGCCCTTCCCTCTCACAGGGACTGCCCTGAGGCCAGAGGTAGTGATGGGTTTGCCACTCGAGGCCACCTCTGCCCTGAGCACATTGCCCTGGTAGCCCCAGCCCTCCTGGGTCGTGATGACACATGGTCAGAGCTCAGCATCATGGGAGTCATACGGGGCCAGAGTGGTTGTAACTGAACCTGAAAGAAGAGGAGACATCCACGGCCTGGCAGGGAGCAGCTCGGCACGCAGGTAGCGGAGGGGCTCAGGCAGACCACATGTCCTGTGCTCACAGCCGCCCCATCTATGCATTCCGTTCTCCAGCCCGTGCCAGGTCCCGGTTCCACAGTGAATTACGCAGGTGGGGCCTCGCCGTTCTCAATGCCCTCGAGGCCCAGGCTCTCATTCTGGGGAAACTAAGAGTGGGTCTTTGCCGCTTGGATTTGGGGATGGGGAAGACCCGTGTCTGGAGCGCCCTCTGCTGGGTGGTCTGTTTCTCATGGGGCCCAAGAGGTTCAAGGAAGGGGCTGGACTGGGGGGGGGGGGGGGCTGGAAGGCACTCCCCACCCTGGGGTGTCCAGGTGAGGCAAAGCAGGACAAACGTTGGCTTTAGACCAAAGGCTCGAACTGACTGCCCCTGGGAACTTGCTTAGAAGTCAATGCTCGGTGTAGGCCTCACCATAGAGGCCAGTATCTAAAAACAGATTTCAGATAAGTTAACTTCAGATCTTTTAAACCCAGAAGATCTGCTCACTTGCACACTTCCCTGCGCACGGGTGGAGGGGGCTGAGTGTGGTGGAGTCTGCACCTTCCTGGTAGCCACAGACCTCACCAGCCCCTATTGCCTGCACGTAGTCACGTGGGCCCGTGGCCATTTGCACTCTCTCCTCCACCATCCGGAGGGCTGGTACCTTAGGCCATCCAGTGGCATCCGAAGCCTGTGGACCCATAGACCCAAACCTCCAGGGGCCACTTCCTCCTCGCCAAGGCTTCTGTGCTTCCCTAGACAGGCCAGGCCCAGTGAGTCCCCCTACACACACACACACACACACACACACACACACACACACAATGGAGAAGAAACGGGTCCTCTGAGAGATTAGGCTCTGTTTTCCCAGAGCAGGGGGCTGCTCCGATTGACCTCTTTCAACTCCTTTGGCTTGAGTGCACCACCCTGCTGTCTTAGGGTCTCTGAAAGGCATCAAGGAATGTGTGTCCTCCTTCCAAGGAGCCTCTGTTGTGGCACAGAGGAGGGACAGAGATGCGGGGGGGAGAAGAGCAGGTTTAAGTCGACTCTAGAATTCGCTTCCAGTCACTAGGGAAACGGGCTGACGTGGTGGGTCATGACCTGCCTGTCCCTGGAAAGGTTTAGGTGGGGCCTGGTCCCATGTATTCACTAACTTAGCAGATATTTATTGGTGTGTATGATGTGCCACGCATTGCTTCAGGTGTGAGGAATCCCGTGGTGAGCATCCCGCCCAGCTGGCTGTGTCCTGGCACTGAATGTCGGCGGGGGGAGGTTGCTGGGGGCCCTGTGACGTGGGAAATCCCGGGACCACAACGTGCCACTTGGGATGGAGGCCTGGAGAGTGAAAAGGAGCAAGCCAGGCTGAGTCCTGGGGCAGAGCGACAGGGAGGAGCTGGTGCAAAGGCCCTGAGGCAGAGACAGCACCGTGAGTCCCAGGATTGGAAGAGACAGATGAGCAAGGGGACAGATGAAGCCAAAGGTGGGGGAGGGGATAGCGTTTGTTCTCAGCTCTTGAGTTCAGGGACCAGCTACGGTGGAAGCCCGTATGACTCTGTGGCCCCTGCTGGGGGGTGATGTCTCTGGCTTGTCCAAGTCTCTGAGTGGTGTTCCTCAAGTCCGTTGTTCAATTCTCCACTTATTCATTCATTCAGCAAATATGCCCAGAGCTCGCTGTGCTCTGGGGCGGCCAGGGCTGGGTGCTGGGCTGAGACCTGGTCCCCGACCCCGAGAAGAGGCAGTGTGACGGTGGTGGGGAGTAGAGGCAAGTGGAGATCAGGGAGGCCTTCCCAGAGGAGTTATCATCTGAGCTGAGGGACCGGCCACGGGACTGCCACGCTACAATGGGACACAGTTACAGACAGGCCAGACAGGCACCCACACACAGTGTGCAGAGGGCAGGGGGGAGTCAGGACAGAGGAGGGCGTGCCACCCCTACAGCAGGACCCTCTGAGATCACAGCTCCCCGCACCCCCTTTCCCAGAGGGGAGACTGAGGCTCAGGAACGCAGTGGGTCTGGCGCCCTGTGGTCCGAATTGCCCCCTGGCAGCTTGTAGCCTGGAGTGGACGAAGGGCTGATTCAAAGCTGACTCAGCTCAGACCAGCGGTTGAGGGGCAGAGTGTGTGTGTGCGTGTGCATGCGTGAGATCTGTCAGACCTGGATTTTTTGGCTTCACCCCTCATTTGCTGAGCAAGCTTCGTCAAGTAACTGGACCTCTCTGAGCCCGTTTGGCCCAGATCTTGGGAGACAGCGTGGGCCTGGCCCTTGGTAGAGCCCAGCAAAACTCGCACGCGGCATCTGACTCTGAGCCTCAGGCCATCCCCGGGCCCAGTGTTCCCCCCCCCACCCCCCACAGGAAAAGACAGCCTGGCATCGTCTTTTACTTTTCCCCCCTCCCACCTTGCATTGCTACTGGGGAGACAACTCTTCCCCATGAGGGGAGCCTTTTGTCTGCAGGGAAACTGAGGCCCAGAGAGGGTGTGCAGCCAGCTCAGGTCTCAAAGCAGGGGCCTGGCACCTTGAGCAGGGAAGCCGCCGTCGCTGGGCACAGAGTCCCCAGGAGCAGAAGCGGCCTGGCCCGATCACAGACGCAGACACGTGGGTGACCCCCTTCCCGCCACCCCAGTCCTCCCCAGGGTGCATGTTGGCCTGCCGGCCCCTAGCTTCCCAGTTGACACAAAACACCAGGCCTCCCCCAGGCGGGGGGCGGGGCGGGAAGGGGCTCCTGGGCCAGCCGGGCTGTGGCCACAGGCAGGGAAGTGCACGGAGACAGGAAGGAAGCAGCACCCCTGGAGTCTGGGGCCACCATTGTCTCACCTGGGGGTGGGGGGGCCGAGACGGCCCCTCAGCTCAGGACGGCAGCGAGTCAGGCCACTGGGCTGTCCCCTCTCTGGGCCCCACCCCGCTGCCAACTTCTCCACACTAGTCTCAGTGTCCCTGTCTAGAAAACCTCAGAAGGCCAGATGCACGTGGTGTCTGGAATTCTGCAGCAGGTGACAGTCTGACAAGTGCCGGCCAGCCAGCCGGTGCTTCTCCTGAAACAGCTCATCTGAGCCTCCCTGACGACTCCCTGTGAGCGGAGGGCCCCTGTTGTCCCCCGAAGTTCAGGAACTTGCCCAAGGTCACACATCAGGGCAGCGGGGCTGGAGCTCAGATCCAGGCAGCAGGTTCCGAAGTCCAGGGCCTGAACTGCTCAGCCTTCCTGTCTGCTGCCCTGACCTGCTTTTCTTTAAATAACTCGCTGGTACAGGCTAATTACTTGTTAAGCCTCATCCTGGGCTGTGACATCACCTATTTAATTCAGAGAGATGGGTAAACAGACAGTCGATAGATGATAAATCCATAGATAAGGAGACGCATATATGCATAGATACGTAAATGGTAGATAGATGAGCTGGGTCTGAAGCCAGCCCTGGAGGACGGCCAGCTGCACTCAGTGTCCCCAGACGCGGCCCTCCAGGGCTCCCTCCCTTCCTCTCCCCC
>NC_064815.1:32353997-32367360 GCF_023721935.1 Panthera uncia | reverse complement strand
GTTTTCACACACACACACACACACACACACACACACACAGAGCAGGGCTGGGAGCACGTCTCATTTCCAGGTGGGACGAGGAGAAACAGGAAAGACTCCTTCCTTCCCCGCAACAGGAAGCAGGGCGAGGAGGCTACAGACCTCCCAGCAGACTGTCCTCACCGGGCAGGATGCGCCCCCAGGCTGAGCCACAGGGCTGCGTGCCCAGTGGCCTTGCAAGGGCAGCTGGCCAGGAGCCCCCTGTCCTCTGATGTCATCTGACACCACTCCCAAGGGAAGAGGGGAAGAGGCGAGGGGTCAGACCACCCCCAGGGCGGAGGTCTCGGGGAACACCCCTGCCCCCATCTCGGGGGGTGTCTAGGGCTGCACCCATCACCCACCTCACCCCGTCCCACCCCCTTATAGCAGCCAAGCCCCTGCAGCCTGCTCAAACTTTATTGAAGGTGGAGGTGGAGTGGGGAGGGGCCCAGAAGCACAGACCACCAGCCCCCCCTCCTCCCCCAGGGTGGGCTCCAGGGACAGGAGACAGCTGATGGCTTAGGCTCCTTCCGGGGACTTCAGGCGCAGCTCAGTGGCCCCCATCCCTGCAAATATCCAAGACACCCGCCTCAGCCCCCGCCCAGACCCCAGCGCGGCCTCGGGGGTGGGATGTGGACAGGGGGCACTGCCCCCTCAGGCTTGCAGAGGGGAGGGGCACCAGGGCCGGGGGACTTAGCCCATAGCCTCCCTCCCAGGCTGATGGGGCCTGATGGGTCCTGGGGACAAGGATGCCCAGCACAGTCCCTGCTGAGCTGGGCAGGGGGCGGAGCTGGGTGGCTGGGGCGTGCGGGTACATTACCACCAACTCAGGTCCCTCCTGGCCAGCTCCACCTGGGCCAGGCGGTGGTCACTCAGCACCTGTACCCGGGTGATGCCCGCCAGCGGCCGGTGGCGGTGTGCGAACTGTAGCACCTTGTGGTCCTGGGCGTGGACGTGGAAGTGCTCCGCATCTGAGCTCACCTCCATCTGGGGACGGGAGGCCGGTGACCCACGGGTCCCCTCACCAGCCCCATCACGCAGGCCGGCCCCGGATGGGACCTCTGGCCCCCCTCCTCTCTCTGAGAAGTGCTCCCACCCACACCCAGCAGTGAGACTGCCAGCTGGCCGTCTCCCCGTCAACATCCATGATGAGCCGGGGGCACAGGACATCTGGCGCAAAGCAGCCGGACAGCCCAGATGCCTCCACAGGTACCCCTGAGCCCGGCCCGCCCCCCAGGGCTCCCTTAAACCCACGGGCCTCCCCTCCCCTGCCCCCGGCACCTCAAAGGGCTCCCCCAGCACCAGCGGGAAGACGCCAGACACCTCCTCCTGGCCCCAGCGGCCACCCTGGAAGGTGTTGCCCACCATGGTGGCGCTGGAGAAGCGGGGCTTGACGTGGAAGGCAATGTCCCCCGCCTCAGACAGGAAGTTGATCTCAAACCTATGGGGGTGTCATGGGGGTTGTGAGACAGCAGACGGCTGGGAGGTCACCCACCCAAGGCCAAGGGGGGGCCCCCGGGGAGGGCGGGGGACCTTACTTGTCCTCTCCAGAGTCAGAGTGTCCCTGGACCAGCAGGCTCCAGCCCGGGGCCAGGCCCCCTGCACAGAAGGCTTCAAACTGCGTGCAAAAGGGGGGGCAGGGTGTACCCCACTTGTCCAGGGGGCCCCAGCATGTGCTGTTCCCCAGGACCCTGGCTCTCTGAGCAACGTTCCTTCCCGGCGGGAGGGTGGGGGCCCTCCCAGCCTGCAGGCCTGGGGAAGGACGCCGGGGACTCGGGGAGTCTCCCCCACCCCCGCCTGGGCCCGCTCCCTTCTCACCCACCTGCAATGCCATCTCACCGCCTTCTGCGGGTGGGGAGCATGAGCGAGGGCATATAGGCAGGGGGGCGGGCGGGCTGGGCGAGGTGTAGGAGCCCCACCCCTGGGACGGGCAACAGGAGGCTCCGCCCCCCCATCCCACCCCCTGCTTCGGTCCCCATTATCAGCAGGTCCGTCTTTCCAGTAAGAGAGACAGGGTAGCTGGCCCTGGCCCCCTCCCCACCCCACTTCCCTTTTTAGGGTCCTTCGGAGGGGTCCCAGGAAAGCGGCTTCTGCCCCCACCCCCAGCCTCTTCCTCCGGGCTCCCAGGGACCCAGACTCTCATCTCTGCTCAAGTGAGGTGGGGGGAGGGGAGGCAGCCTGCCAAGCCTGCCTGGGTCTTCTGGGGGCTGAGCCTGTGCCCCCCAGCCCGGCCCAGCCTCCCCTGGCTGCCCGCTGCGGCCTCCAGCTGGCCCCATGGGGCCCTGTGCTGGGATTAGGCTGGGGCTGTGGTCAGCGCATTCCAGGGTTCTGGCCGATGGCGTGGGGAGAGGGCCTTTCCCACACCCCGGCGCCCCTCCTGGCCTGGTGCCCCAGCCCCTATCAGCCGAGCTGGGGAGGGGGCCGGCCTGGGATCCCCACCGAGCATGTCGGGGAGACGGGCGGGGTCTCCCCAGGCTTTCCGGGCCGCCGTGGGGCTGCCCGGCTGGACTGTCCAGGGAGCTGGCCCAAAGAGGGAGCAGGCTGGGTCCATGGAGCACGGGGCTCTGCGTATGGTGCGCGTGCAGGTGGGTGTGCAAGTGTGTGGTTGCGGGTGAGCGTGCTGTGAGTGTGCAAGCATGTGGCGTGGGTAGGTGTGCAGGTGAGCGTGCGAGTGTGGTACAGGTGAGCATGCAGGTGAGCGTGGGATCCTGTGGCTGCGCAAACAAGTGTCCGGGGATGTGTGTGCCCATGCGTGTGCGAGGGCACGCGTGTGTGGCTCTGCCGTTTCCCTGCCCAGCGCGTCTCGGGGGGCCGGGCCCTCACCTGGACGCCCAGTCCCCCGGGGTAACCCAGCGCCTGTAACCCTCCGGTTCCCACCCTCCCCCTGACCCCTGGGGGCCCCGCCTGGCCTCCCCCGGGAGCCGGCCAGGCCTGGTGAGCGAGGTGATGCTAAGGCAGGGAAGGGACCTGGAGGCGGCGCGGGGCACGGGGCCTGCAGGGGGCAGTCCTGAGCAGGGAAGATTCTGCCAGAGAGCTTTCCTGCCTTGGTGTCCTGGCTCTGACACCCTGCCTGCTGCCCAGAGCCTCGTCCCACCCCGGCCTGGCCGGCCGGGGGTCCGCAGGCCGCAGACCCCGCGCACCTGCCTCCACACAAGGACCACAGAGAAGGGAGACCCCTCCACAGTGGCCCGGCCGGAGGGTGAAGCCCAGTCCTGCCTCCCCTCCTCCATGTCCTGTCCCCTGTCCATGGGATGCTGGGACTGGGCGCTCAGGGGTCCAGGACGCTTGAGCTAGTAGCCCCTGGGCCTCAGTCTCCCCAGCTGTGCACTGGTCTCAGCAGTCCTGCTCCGCCTGCCGACCTCAGCTCTCTGCACCTGTGCCCTGGTGGGGGCAGGGGGTCCAGAGCAGCTCTGGCCGGACACAGGAACCTGGGCCATTGTCGCCTCACTTTGGGGTCAGCAGGGGCACTGATGGCGGGACCTTGGGCGTCAGCTGCCTGGAGACCTTGCCAGGCATCAGGGGGCCTGTGAGCAGGGCTCGTCCCCCAGAATCCCTGCACAGAGGCCTGGGGAGGGACCCCCCGCCCCAGGGGTCCCTGCAGCCCCGTCCCTCCCTGAGTCTCAGCCTCCCCATTTGGGCAGTGGGGCTTTGCAGGTAGTGGGCGGGGGAGAGGGCCTCGCCGGGGCAGGGGACGGAAAGAGACAGCGAGCTCTGGTGTGGCTGGCCCAGCCCTGCAGGGACACCCCAATGTTGTGGCGTCCCGGTCAGACGACAGCCAGGCTTCGGGGCTCAGGGGCAGCCATGGGAAGTGCCCCCGCCCTGACTTGCTGGCTAGCGGGCCTGGGTGCTGTAGCCTGGGCCCTGGGAGCAAACAGACCTGCTCCGCCAGGCGCCACCCCTCCCTTTCCCGGATGCGTGGTTTTGCCCCAGGGTGTTGTTGACTTTCCTCGGGCTTCAGGAGGCGGCAGGATCTCCACCCAGTTAGGAATTTCACCAGGACTCACAGCCCCTCATCCAGTGGGATGGGGAATGTCAGGGTTGGCTTCCTGGAGGAGGGGGCACCTCGAGCTGGTCTTGAGGAATGAGTAGCACCGAGAAGGCAGCACAGGGACATCGACTCAGGAAGGATCTGACCTACCTCGGTGGTCCCAGGGCCATCGGCACAGGTTCCACGGGACAATTTGAGAGGGCAGCACACCCTCCTTGGGCCTCCTGGAGCCGGGCATCATTGCGTCCACTGGCGCAGTGGACAGACCACTGAAGGAGGCTCCCAGAGCCCACGGAGAGGGGTGGTGACGCCAGAACGTGGGTGCAGCCTCCGGACTTACCAGTCCAGTGCTCCTTCCAGAGCCCCATCCGCTTGTGTCCCCGCCCCCACCCCAGCGCCAGCACCCGGCCAAGCCCACCGGTGGGTGATTCCAGGCATGGGGCCCTGGCTGCTGGGGGTCTCCAACCAGGCCAGGCCGCCCTCCCATGACCCCCACCCCATCCCCAGCCCGCATCTGGAACTGCTTGCTGGTGGTGAGGTCAGCACGGAAATTCTCAGCCCCCGCCTGGCAAGGGCGCAGGGACGGCGCTGGAACCGGGCCACAGGGCTTTGGGCTGCCCTCCCCCTGGTTGGGTGCCTGCTGGCCTTTAGCACATAGCGGCTCGCTCTTTCCCTCTGGGTCAGCACCTCTGGGTCAGCACCTCTGGGTCAGCAGGGAGATCGAGCCCAGCACGGAGAGTGAGGGCAGTCAGGAGGCACCGTGCCACCGTTGCACAGGTGGGGAAACCAAGGCCCAGGAACCTGCGCAGGCAGCAGCCTGGGGCACCGAGCGCCGGCCTCCACTGCCCCGTAGAGACCGCTCGTAGGCCCTCCTGGAGGCTGGGAAGGGCTGACCCGGGGCTGACAAGGACTCCAGGGCTCTCGGGAGGGGACGGCAGGGTGCCCACTCCCTGGGGCTCCCTTGCCTGGTCCTCTGGAGTCCCCTACCAGCCACGCCAACCACTACCAGCCCCGAGTTCCACACTCTCATGGCTTAGCTGCGTCCCCCCTAAACCCTCCTGGCGCTCTCCGTCCTCTGAAATCACTCTCACTCAGGACGGTGGTCATTTTCTCCCCGGGGCACTCAGGGAGGCCCCGCTGAATGCCAGGAGGGAGGAGGCAGGTCCTCCCACTGCCCCCGGGCACACCCGGGCACACACGAGATTCTCCGGAAATGCAATGACCCCGGGGACGGAGGCTCCGGGCCCAGGGAACTTAGCCCGTCATGGTCGCGGTGGCTGTCACTTCTGTGCGCTCAGTGCTGTGCTAGGCGCCGGCCGCTCTGCCTTGCTGCCTTGCCATTCCCCTTGCCGCTGACGGAGGGAGGCAACTAGCTGCTCATTTAGTTGCTCGCGACACATACTTGCGGCAGATTCACGACACAGACAGGCAGACACAGTCCGTGCCCTCACAGGGCTCCTGGTGTCTGTGGGAGGTGGTCAGGCAGCAAATGACACACCCCCCGTCTCTTTATCGAATTGTCTTCATACAGGATCCTAAGGGAAGTTCTGAGGAGTGACCGTTGTGTACGGGGAGCAGGGGTTGGCCTGATACGGAAGGACTGGAGAGACTTCCCGCAGGAGCTGATATCTGAGCCGAGCCCAGAAGAGGAGGGGCTCACCAGAAGAAGGGATGGGGGGTGGGGGGAGAGCGTGGCCAACAAAGGAAACAGCATGTGCAAAGGCCCTGGGGAGGCCAGAGCTGTGGGAGTGTGGAAGGGCCAGGATGGGGCTGGGGAGGCATGTCCCTCCCGGCCCCACCTTTGCTGCCTGGCTGGGGCCCAGCCCTTCCCAGCCTCCCCTGCTGGGCACCACTTTCCCTTCCCCTAATTTGGCGGGGCACTGTTTCTGGCCAAGCCGCCCACCCGGTGCCTGGCCATTGTCCCTGTCTCCTGCTTCCCGCCCTTGAGTCTCTTATCACCCAGAGAATCTGCTCATTTGGGGGCCGATAAGGTTTTACTGGAGCCAGTGCCGCTCGGGCTGTCCTTTCTGACGCCACCCCTCCTGGCCGGTGGTGTCTGAAGGGCACTCAGCAAACGTGGCCTCCCTCTTGCAGGGGCCCGGGGGGCTGCCCCTCCTGTTCCACACCTTTCCCTCCACAGCCTGCAAGTCAGGGCAGACCCACCTGCTTGTGACAGACCCCTTTCTGGGCCTCAGTTCCTCTGAGGTTGCCAAGTGGGTCGTGTGCTTGGCCCGTTTGCTCGGCCAGGGGACAGAAGCGAGGCTTCCTTTGGCCCGGTGGGGAGGGGGGAGAGGGTGTCTCTGTGGGCAGTCCGGGCCGCTGAGATACCAGCTCTGCAGGTGAGGCTGGTGTCGTCCTCTCCCCAGCGGGCCTGAGCCTCGGGCGGCGAGTGGAGGCGCCCCGCGGGGAGGGCAGGACCCCCGTCTACCGGGAACCCAGCCCCGGCCAGGCCTTAGCCCCCGCGTTCCCACCACCCCCTGCGAGGGGAGCACCCCTTCCTCTCTCACTTCCCATTTCACAGATGTGACAGCTGAGGCTCAAAGGGGAGGTGTGACCACCCAGGTCCTCGCAGCCAGGTGCCGCTGCAGGGGGGGGGCCAGGATTTGGGGGGAGGACAGAGCCTCCCCCTGCGTCCCCGACTCATTTTCCAGCTCCCACAGTGAGGCTCCTTGGCTCAGTACCCATTCCTCCAAGCGCGTTCACGTCTGTTCACAGCTCTGCTGGGCCAGGGTCTCCGTTTTACTGACGGGGAGACTGAGGCCACCGTGCCCGTGTCCCTGGTGGGTCACTGTTGCCGAAAACCCTCAAGGGGTCACGTGGGAGCCCCGTCAAAAGGATGTGCCGCAGGGACCGCGAAAGCCCTCGGTGGGCCGCTGGGGAGCGGGGGGGGCTCAGGCAGAGGCTTCCCCGTGGCCCCGGCCCGGGCGGGTGGGGGCCTCGCTGGCGCCGCGGGAGACTCTTGGGCCTCGACCAGCAGTGTGCCCGCTGGCAGCCCTCTAGAGGGAGCTCAGCTGGCCTGGACGGGCCGCCAGAAAGCCTGTCCGGGTGCCGGGGCCCTCGGCCAGGCGTAGGAGGCCCTGTGCCGGGCAGGGGCTGGGGGCCGGCCGTGCGGGGCGGCGCGGGGGTGGGGGGCATCTGGCCCGGAGGGGGTGCTGTGATGATTTCTCCAGATGGGCGCTGGGCCCCGCCGCCCCGCAGCCCGGAATCGAGGGAGGGAGAGCCAGGAATCCGATTAGATGAGAAAGCGGCCGCGTGGGGTGACGGGGCTGGGCCGCAGGTAGCCTCAAGGTGGGGGGTGCAGGAGCCGCCAGGGCCCCGCGGCCCTCGCCCAGCAGAGTCGGGGACAACCAGGGGAGCACGGGACACCGGGTGTGGGTTCAAGCCCCCGCTTTGCACAGAGGGGGCCTGGTCATGCTGCCGTGTGGCCTGGAGTCGTGGTCCCCCGTGGGTGGGGAGCATCCGCTTCGTGGCCTTGTGGGGGGCAAGACAGTCACGTATTGCAGCGGGAGAGACGGGTAATAAATAGCTCAGCAAGTACATGGAACCTTCTAGGTGATGGTATGTGCTAGGACGCAAGCAGAACAGGACAGTGGCACAGAGCTGGCCGGCCTGTTTGGTAGCACTGACCACCAGCTGAAACGGGTTTGCAAGATTCAGGGCATAAAAGAAAATCTCAATAATTTTTATACCGGTCGCTTTTTTTTTTTTTTTTTAATGTTTATTTATTTTTGAGAGACAGTGCGAGCGGGGGAGGGGCAGAGAGAGAGGGAGACAGAATCCGAAGCAGCTCCAGGCCCCGAGCTGTCGGCACAGAGCCCGACGCGGGGCTCGAACTCACGGACCACGGGATCATGACCTGAGCCGAAGTCGGACGCTCAACCGACTGAGCCCCCCAGGTGCCCCTATACTGATCACTTGTTGAAGGAAAATATTTTTGGATACAGTGGGTTAAATAAAATATATTAAAATTAGAGGTTTCTGGCTGGCTCAGTCAGTTGAGCGTCCGACTTCGGCTCAGGTCATGATCTCACGGTTCGTGGGTTCGAGCCCCACCTTGGGCTCTGTGCTGACAGTGCGGAGCCTGCTTGGGAGTCTCTCTCTCCCTCTCTCCCTGCCCCTCCCCTGCTTGTGCTGTCTCTCTCAAAATAAATAAATAAACTTTTAAAAAATATTAAATTTCCACCTGTCTTAAAAACTGTGTTTTAAACTGGCCACTAGAAAACATCAAGTTACATTTGTGGCTGGCGTTCTGTTTCTACAGAACAGTAAAGAACGGAGGTGGTAGGAGGGGAGTCGTGGGGACACTGGGGCCATGGCTGGGAGGGGGCTCTCAGGGGAGGTGACCGCTGCCCTGAGACCTCATGTTGAAAAAGACCTGGCCCAGGAGACCGAGGAGGAATGAGCCAGGCAGAAGGAAGTGTCTCTGCAAATGTCCTGAGGTAGCAAGCAGCTAGGAGGCCGGCGGGGCCAGAGCATGGGAGGGCAGGGCAGGGGCGTTGTGAGGCGAGATTGTGGAGGTGACTGAGGCCACATCTGTGGGAGGGACAGACGTGTGAAGATCCTTCGGTGTCCCCCCAGGGCAGGACCAGCTGGTAGGGAATGAGTTGCTCCGGGTCTGCCCCCACCCTGGGACCCTCTCAGGTGGGCCCCTGCCACCCTCTCCCCCAGACACCAGGCTGGGTCCCCACAACCGCTACACGCCCCCTCCCGCTCAGGCTGACCCCTGCTGGCTTCCAGCGCTCCCGCCAAGACTCGGGAAAGGCCCAGGGGAGCCGCCAGCTCCCGAAATAACCTCACACCAGTTCCAGGACATCTGCGGAGGGGCGGAGTGCTGGAACCCAGGGCTGGGAGAGCCCTCGCGGGGTGAGGGCTGGGAGCAGGGACAGGGAGAGGGGGACAGGGACGCCCAGGGACACCCCCAGGCCAGGCGGGTCTCCCGGGGGGGGGGGGATGCACCCCTGAGTGGAGGTCTGGAAGGTGGGGCCCGGGTGGAGGATCGGGGCCGACACGGACCCCCTCTGGGGCCCTCCGAGGTCTGCACGGCCTGTCTCCTCGCCCCCCACCTTCCCAGATGGGAAACGGGTGCACAGAGGCCGAGCACTTGTCTGAGGGCCCCGGCACACGAGTGGCAGGCCAGGCGCCTTTCCCTCTGTGTTCTTCGCACACTCGGTCACTCCCTCCCAGCTGGCCAGCAGGCTGACAGAATGTTCTCCCCCTGCCCTGGGTCCCCAGAGGGCCGGGACTGTCCTCTGATCCATGTGGCTAGCGGTGGCCGAGCCTGTGGAATTTCCCCAGCCTGAGGCACGGTGGGGGCCGGGGAGAGCCATGCGGGGGTGGGGTGGGGAGACTGAGGCAGAGAGGGGCTGCCTGGGGAGCCCGGCCCTCCCCGACCCGGGGCCCAGCCTGGGATTCTGGGAAGAGGCACTGAGGGGTGGTCCTTGGAGATTAAACGGTCTCTCCTACAAGACCCCCCGCCCCGGGTCCACGTGACCACCCTTCCATCCGACACACATCTGGACGCTGGCTGTGTGCTGGTGGCCAGGCGGCCACAGTGGGCAAGGGAACAATCTAGAGGGAAGACCAAGGCCATCTGAGCAGAGGGGAGGTGGGCAGCCACGGACTGGCCAGAGTCGGCGTGGTCAGGGCCAGGACTGTCCCCACGGGGGCTGGGGAGCCGCCAGCCCACGACCCCTTCCCAGAGAAGAGAGGTCCCCCCTACTGGGAACCTCGGCGGGCGTTCAGTGACCCAAGGCAGCTGTCCCCCACCCCCCCCCCCCACGAGGGCTGTTTGTCTTGTGATGGTGGAAATTTTCTATCATGTTTCTCAGGATAGAAAATAAAAGCAAAGAAAAAAAGGGCCTTCCTCAAGGAAGTGAGGGTCAAGGTCAAGAAGGGGTCGGCCCAAGGTGCCCAAGGCAGCCGTGGCACATGGGAGGGCAGGCTGGGCTCACATCAGGCACCCCGCTGTGCCCCGGGGGGATGGGGGAGCTGTCCCGGCAGAGGCTGGGTGGCAGAAGAGAGCCCGCGGGACCTCGGGGGGCAGGAGGTGGCCCAGTGGAGCGGAAGGTGGGGGTGCCGGCAGGGGGCGGGCAGGAGCTTTCAGGGGAACTGGTCCCCCCGGTGAAAGGCTGCAGGAGACCCCCGAGAAGGCCCAGGCTCAGCCTTGGGGGGGGCCCCAGGGCAAGCAGGGGGCAAAGAGTGGGCGGGAGGAAGTAGAGACCCTCTTCCCACCAAGCCCTGGACCCCCCCCTCCCCCCCCCCCCCCCACCCCGGACGGGCTAGGGCCAGCTCGCCAGCTCACTGCAGCCACCAGGGCCACCAGGGCCACCGTGGCCACTCTCACCCCTGAGCCCTCACTGCTGCGGCCACTTCCCCGGGGCTGGGACGGACACGAGATTCTTTCAAAAACATTTCCTTTGCAAAATAATCCTTCGAAATATGTTTTTGGAAACAGACTCCTGATCTGAACAGGAAGAAGTTAATTACAGTCCCTCCCCAGAGGGGCGCGGGGGAGGAAGCCTCGTGGTCAGAAACATGAGCGAGGGCCAGGGCGGACGCCCCCTCACACCCGGCCAGGCTCCCCTTCCCCGCGATGACCCGTTGTCCCCGCCCCCACCCCACCTCCAAAGGCCCGAGCTCCTCAGCCCACAGAGGGGGAAACAAAGCCCCGGGTGGGGGGGGGGGGGTAGGGACCTGGCTGAGGTCGGCAGTTCGAGGCCGGCCCAGCCGGGTGGAGCCCCTCGTCCGCGTGGTGTGGGTAAGCGCGTGCATGCAGGCGTGCGTGAGCCGTGTGCTGCCGTCGAGGTGGGCGGAAGGAGGCTCGCAGGGCCTGTGGTGTTGGCTCGGCTGCCGGGGGTCTCTGACTTCCCCACCTGCCAGGACGCCTTCCCAGGTGCAGAGGCCCTGGTTGGACTAGGACCACGGGAGGCAGAAGATGGGGTTCCCTTCGGCACACTGCCCTGAACCCCGCCCCCGGGGCACCCTCCAAACAAGGCTCACCTGGGTCCCCGTGGGCCTAGACTGTCTCTGGGTGGCTCTGGATGTCTCTGTCCCTCCCAGTTAGTTGTGACGCTCGGGTTCTGGGCTGTGCGTCTTACGGGTACTAAGTGGTTATCTTGGAAGCTGGGGTGTCTAAACTCCCGTCCAGCCTGGGGCGTCTGGTCTTCCCGCCCGGCCTACAGCCCCAGGGTTCTTCCGAGTGTAAATCTGCGGAACGCGCCCTAGGCCCCTCCTCACCGTCTGTCCGTCCCACGTCCCTCCGTCCATCTGTGCTGTGTCCTATCGCCGTCGTACTAAATCACCTTGGACTTAGTGGCTTCAAACAGCACAACGTACCGTCTTACGGCCCTGTGGGTCAGAGATGGGTCTCACGGGCTAAACTCAAGGCGTGACCAGGGTTCCTCGTGGAGGTTCTGGGGGAGAAACGGTTTCCTTGCTTTTTCCAGCTTCTAGAAGCCTCCGGCATCCTCAGCTGGAGGTCAGCTGCCCGGCGCAGGGTCGCAAGAGCTCTCCCCCGATCTGGTGGCCTGCCGGCTTCACTTCCCCCCCTCACCCCTGTGACGGCATGGGGGGGGGGGGCGGCGCAGGGGGGGCAGCCACAGGACCCCGGTAATCTCTCCCTCTCTGGCTTCACTTATCCACTTCTTCAGTGTCCCTTTGACCACGGAAGGTGGCAGTCACAGGTTCCAGGGATGAGCCCCTGGACATCTCTGGGGGGCTCCGTCCTGCCTGCCGCATCCCCCTTCCGTGCGTCTGTCCGTGTCCTCGTGCATTTCTCTGGCCGTCGGCGCACCTGCGCGTTATTTCCCCATCTGTCCGGTCAGCGGCCGGCCAGGGAGCAGCCCTCTCTCTGTCCATCTTCCCATCGGCCGGCCTGGCTTCCCTCTTTCCTTTCCATCCGCAGCCATCCTTCCAAGTCGTCCGTCCGTCCACTCACACGCCCGTCTTCCGTCTGTCTGTCCGTAAGGGGCAGGACGCTAAGTGGGGAAGATCGGAGAGTCGTGGCAGGTGTGGGGGGCACAGGCCGGGGCCCGGCTCGGTCTTCGTCTCCCTCACGACTCCTTCCCGAGACCTCTAGCTGTCCCCGCCCCCGAGACCGGTGGCTTCCCGGGGCCCGAGCGGGGCTCTCCGAGTTCAGGGGGGCGCAGCCCACCCTCCGGGTCTCTGGCCCTGACCCCGTGGAGCCTGGAGGTGTTTGTTCAGTGGGATCAGACCCGGCGTCGGCCCCAGGGGCCGCGGACGGAGCCACACTGCCCAACGGACAGACGGATGCAGGGATGCAGGGGTGAGGGGTGGGGGGTGGGGGGTGGGGGGTGGGGGCCACCCCCACCCGCGTTCCCTCCTTGCCCCTCCTGAGCTCAGCGCCCGGGGCGAGCCCTGGATTCCAGGAGAGGCTGTGGGAAAGGCCCCTCGCGGACCCCCCGCCGGCTTCAGGGCATCTTGTGGGGGAGCGTTGGTCGCTCAGAGCTTGGGGAGAGGGCCCTGGACCGAGCCCAGGATGATTCGATGAGGAAAAAATGCCCCCACGAGGACTATCTCGCCGCAGCTGCTGAGACAATCCTGCTTATCCCAGCCTCACCCCCCGTGCCCCCCCAGCGGGGTGAGCACGGGGACTCCAGGCTCTCCCGCCCTCGCGGGGGCCCCAGACTAGAGGCCGGGACCCTTGGGGCACTCACACCCCCTCTCTGTGAGTCTCACTGTCTCTCACTGTCTCCTTCCCTCGCTGTCTCTGTCCCTCTCTGTCTCTGTGTCTCCCTATCTCTGTGTCTCACTGTGTCTCACTGTCTCTGTGTCTCACTGCCTCTGTCCCTCTCTTTCTCTGTCCCTCACTGTCTCTGTCCCTCACTGTCTCTGTCCCTCTCTGTCTCTGTCCCTCACTGTCTCTGTCCCTCACTGTCTCTGTCCCTCACTGTCTCTGTCTCTGTCCCTCTCTGTCTCTGTCCCTCACTATCTCTGTCCCTCACTGTCTCTGTCTCTGTCTTTGTCCCTCATTATCTCCATCCCTCACTGTCTCTGTGTCTCACTGTCTCTGTGTCTCACTATGTCTGTCCCTCACTGTCTCTGTCCCTCTCTCTCTCTGTGTCTCACTGTCTCTGTGTCTGTCTCTGTGTCTCACTATGTCTGTCTCTCACTGCCTCTGTGCCTCTCTGTCTCTGTCTCTCACTATCTCTGTCCCTCCCTGTGTCCCTCACTGTCTCTGTGTCTGTCTCTGTGTCTCACTGTCTCTGTGCCTCTCTGTCTCTGTCCCTCACTGTCTCTGTCCCTCACTATCTCTGTCCCTCACTATCTCTGTCCCTCACTGTCTCTGTCTCTGTCTCTGTCCCTCTCTGTCCCTCATTATCTCCATCCCTCACTGTC
>NC_064815.1:32332537-32353987 GCF_023721935.1 Panthera uncia | reverse complement strand
CTGTCCCTCTCTGTCCCTCATTATCTCCATCCCTCACTGTCTCTGTCCCTCACTGTCTCTGTCCCTCTCTGTGTCTCACTGTCTGTCCCTCACTGTCTTCATCACTCACTGCCTCTATGTCTGTATCTTTATCTCTGCTCCCTACACTCACTCTCTGACCACATCTCACCTCTCGGGGCCTCACGGGCACAGAGGCCCCGCCCCGTAGTCCGACAACCCAGGATTCTACCCTCGTGCCCCCCCCACCCCACCGCCTGTCCTCAGGGACCTCTTCTCCAGGATGGCATCCTAGTGGCCGCTGGGAGTGACCTCAGTGCAGGCAGTGACCCCTGCGGGTGCCCCCCCAGGACCTGCATTTCCCCCTCCGCCTGCCTGGGTGTTGAGGTGTGGCCAGCCTGGGGTCCTAGAACAGGATGCCATGTGGTCAGGGCCTGTGACTCAGCATTGCTCAGAGTTCACGGCCAGCACTCAGTGTGTGTGTGTGTGTGTGTGTGTGTGCGTGTGGACAGGTGGGGGTGTGTGTGTCTGTGGACAGGCCGGGTGTGCGTGGATGGGGGCGGGTGTGGGTGAGTGGGTGTGTGGACATGTGCACGGGGGGGACGGGTGTACGCTCAGCTGGGCTGAGACAGATGCTTCGTGTCCCCTGGCCCCAGCAGAGCAGTGGCGGTCACCTGTGCCCAAAACCCGCCCCCACCCACCGGCGGGCCCAGTGCCCCACAGGCTGCCCACGTGGCCTCCCGCGGCACAGGCCAGAGAGGCCGCCGCGGGCCCCTGGCGCGTGGCCTCTGGGAGGTGGGCAGGAAGGGGTGCGGCTGCCTCGTGGGCCAGGGCTGCTGGGGGGGCAGGAAGGGAGGCGGGCTGTGCCACGGGCGTCCCGGAGGTCACCGGGAGCCGGGCGGGCAGGGTGGACGGCCGCTCGAGAGCCCTGCCCCCTGCCACCCGCCCCCGACCCGCCTCTGGCGACTCTCGGGGCCGAGGTGACGCCTGCTCCCCCGGCCTTCCCTGTGGCCTCCTCCAGACCCGTCCGCCCCTGCGTCTGAGACCCCGCCGGGCCTACGCTGGTCACGTCGCTGAGGTGTCCTGCTCCCCTGCTCCAGCAGAACCCCCGCCGGCATGATCGGACCCCCGACTCCGGGGCCCTGTGTGCGCGAGCCTGGGCCTCAGCCCGAAGCCCTTCGCCAGGGACGGGCTCTCCCATTTCCTCCCCTGCCGGGCCTCCCGCAGCCCTGGGCCCAGATGCCAGGCTTCTTTCCACGTGCTGACGAGCCAGAGAGTCGCAGCGTGCGCCTGGACCCCCCTCCCCGCCCCTGGTGCAGGGCCCGGGGTCCCTCACCTGCCGGCTGCTGCTCACCCGTGGGACGCACGCACCGTGCAGTCAGCAGGGGCCCCGGGAGCAGTTGTTTGGTGAGGAAGGGGAGTGGCACACAGCCCCGTGTCCAGGCTGGCCCCCTGGGGCTCCCAGGAGAGCAGCGTGGCCCCTCCCCACTCGCCCCCGCACCTGTGAGGCCGGTGGGGCCCCGGGGCTAGTGGACGGGGTGGCGGCGGGTCTCCTCTGCCCATTTGGGGCGCTTTCCAGGTGGGGGCTGTGGACGGGGGTTGGGGTCCGGAAAAGCAGGGAGGCTGATGGGTGGGGGCAGGGAGCGTGGCAGGCCCGCTCTGTCCCCAAGCCGTTCCCTCTCAGCCCCCTGCCCACCATACGCACACACGCACGCGTGTGCACACGCCGGGCACACACCTCCCACTGTAAATAGTGGGGCTGGGCTGGGAGTAAGCCACCCCGGGACAGTGATGGGCCCTCACCGGCTTCTTCCTCCCCAACACCCGCCCGCTCAGCCACCAGCACCCGGTTGCCCTGCGGGTGGCCCGCAGCGTGGGCCCACCGGGACCTGGGCCTTTCAGTCCAGGCGGTGGGTTGGATCCTGGATTTCCAAGGCCGCCCCCACTTCCGCTGTCTGGTTTATGCTCAGATAGACCCACCCCAGTCCCAATTCTGTTTTGTGGTAGGGGGCGCCAAGGCCCAAAGAGCCACGCTAGCTCCGGGGGGAGGGGGTGGGGGGGGTTGTGGCTGGCAGGCAGGACCAGGGCACAGGCCAAGCTTCCCTCCCGTCCGCTCAGGCTCTGTCCAGGGTGGGGGCTGCGTCCCTTCCGTCTGTCCGTCCTTCTGTCCATTGTTCCTAGCCACAGCGGAGGGGAGGGGCTGAGGGAGGGGGGGAGGGAGGAGCAGGGGTGGGGAGGGGAGCGCCGGACCTGTTCACAAGCGTCTTCCCAGCCTCCACCTCTCCTTACCTCCCCAGGCCCTTCCCAGGCGGAAAATTCAATTAGTTTCGAGCAACTGCTTTGCTGAAGAGCCAGAGAGAGGGGTGATGAGGGGACGGGACGGGGGTCCGCCTGGCGGCTGGGGTGCGCGCTGGGGGGAGGGGAGGCCAACAGCCCGCTTGTCTCTGCGGGTTTCTGCCGAGTCCCTGTGCCTGTGTGACTTAGTGTGTGATTTGGGGTCCCAGGGTCCTTGCGTGCCCGCGTCTGCCCCCTGCACACAGACGGCCCTCATAGCCCTCAGCACCCCCACGTGCACACTGGCATTCGCCGTAACTGCCAGCCAGGCCCTGGGCTCTGGCGAGTGGATGCCCGGTTGTGGGACGGGGGTGCACACGGGGCGGGGCGGGGGGGGTGGCAACCTCCTTGCAAATTGCACACACAGGGTGTGCTGTGGCGCTTAGCTTCCCGGACTGGGTGCCACCCCCTTGGTTCCACACTGGCTCCTTGTCTGGTCCCCATACACTCTAGCCTTCTGGCCACAGGGCCTTTGCCCATACCATCCCCCCAGGCCTGCAAGCTTCCCCTCAAAGAACCTCATCCCAGCGTGCGTCTGCCCTTGTTTTTCATTCTCCTTTCATCCCTGGGCTTCGAGGCATGCAGCCAAAAGTCTCCCGCTGTGAGGAAATGGGGTAGCCCTGTCTGGACCAGTCTCTGTCCCTGTGCCCGGAGTGGTGCTCAATAAGTAGATATTGGTCGAGTGAATGAAGTGCCAGGCCCACACAGAAGTTTAGAAAACGGGTCCTGCGGTAGACACACACTTCTTTTCCTAGCAGACTCCTATGCACCCTGCCGTGGCCCGGCTTCCGGCACCCCCTCGTCCAGAGTGCTCTGAGGATCATTGGGAACAAAGGCCCTGAGCCTGGGGTATCTGTGCTTTCTTCTGGGACCCAATGTGCCCTGTCTCCGGCCCGTGGTCTGCCATCATCCCCCCCAGTTAGCCTGACCCGGTGAGTGCAAGACCCCTCCTTCCTGCTGTCATCACTCAGGACCCGCTCAGGGCCCGTGGGAGAAGATCCGATCATCTGCCTCTTTGTGGAGGGCTCCCATGGCCCATGCCACCCAGGGTGCAGGCTGGGGCAGGGGTGCCCATCTGACCCAGTCCTTTGTCCTGGCACCCCGGCTCCACACTGCCCAGCTGGCCTTCCCCCACCTCCCCGGGGTCTCCCTCTCACTTCACTCCCCAATTCCAGGGGCTCTCTGAGGTCATGAGGAGTTGAGGGGCACCCCCCTGAGCCCACACACAGTGGGCACCCGGGACACAGACCCACAGGGCGGCCGGGTTGGGGGGGAAAGGAGGCCGCTGCCTGAGTGTGTTTCTTTATCCAAGTCCCCAGACGCCAGCAGGGACGGCCCCTGCTTTCCTGAGGGGCCCCTCCCAGCAGGTAGAGGGTGGGGAGGGGGCTCCCAGGGCCCGCTAGGGAAGGAAGGAGGTTTGAGAAGGCCAGATGCGGGGAGGGGCCCCTGTGCAGAGGAATGTGGGCCAGCCCCTCCTCCTTCCCCAGGAGGGACAGAGGCAGATGGCAGCTGGGGGGTTGAGGACAAGGGGGAGGCCCAGCCGGCCCAGCCTGAGGCTCCGAAGGGCGCCTGTGGCCCCTCCTCGGTAGCCGTGGGGGCACATCCTTCTCAAGTTCCTGGCCCCCCAGCCCGCACCAGCTGTGTGCAGCTGGGGCCTCACCCTGAGGAAACCCAACACTGGCAGAGGGGGTGGGGGTGGGGGCCAGGGCGCCAGCCTGCTCCCCGACCACTGTGCGTGGGCTCCCCCCACCGCCACTTGTGGCCTGCCGGGCGGCTCATCAGTAAGGAGGCTGGAGTGTGAGCACCGCGCCTGGGGCCTGGCGGGTGACATCATCCCGGAGAAGGCTGGAGGACGCGGTGTCAAGGGGTGGGTGCCCGTGAGGGGCCGGTTTTCCCTGGGTCACCCTCCACTGGCCAGGCTCTGGCAGCTCCCTTCTCCCGTGGGAGCCTCCCGCTCCTCCCAGAAGGGACAGGGCTGAGCCCAGGGACCTGTGCTCAGGACGAGGGACTGAGCTTTGGAGATGCAGCCACGTGGCCGATGCCTTGCGGAGCAGGCCGGATGCCCACCTCGGGGTCCGCCTTCCCCCCAGCGTCCCCCCCCCCCCCGAGGCCCTCCACGCCCTCCAGTGCCCAGGCCGCCGGCTGCCTCCACCCCCTGGGTTCTGCCCGGAGCCCAGAGGGTAGAGCCATGCGGGGAGGGGGCTTCCAGATGGCTGGAATCCCGCGTCAACAGGGCTTAGACACCTGCCCAGCCTCTTCCCGCCCTCCCCTCTGCCTGCCCAGGCGCTTCTGCACATCTCAGCTTTCCAGGGGCCTTGCTTCCCTGGCCAGAGTCTGAGCCTCCTGCTCTGGGGTGGGGAGGGGCGCCGTGTCCTCACCCCGTCCCTGGCAGGCGTTCCCCACCCCCAAGCACACACAGGCCCCAAAGGCCAGGCCCCTTGCTGGCCCTGCGTCCAGCCGAGGGCTAACCTGACGGATGACCGTGGCATATCTTCTGGGCACATCTTCTAGGCCGGAGCACTGTGGAAGGAGCCGGGCAGGCACGGCACCCCAGGGGGAGGGCCAGGGAGATCGGAGGCGAGGCCTCGGCGTGGCCCCGGGCCCCGCCTCAGGTGGTCACGCAGCCAGGGGACAGGTCACTTCTGGGGCTCGGAGTGGAAGGCCCAGGCAGAGCCGGCAGGAGGGGTCAGCACGGCAGTGGGGGTGGCCCCCGGCGCTAGGCCCAGGCTCCCGTCCCCCACCATGCGGGACAGAGGCGGCCACTCTGGCCCACCGCCCCACGCTGTGGCCCTCGAGCCTGGCTTGGACCAGCACGGCCACGTGGACCCTGTGGCCTCGAGCACCTACAGCTCTCCCCTCGACCCCGGGGCCCCAATATCTCCCCGTCCAGTGGGTGTCTGGCTGGGCAACTCTCAGCCCCTCTCAGGCAGTGGGGGAATGCAGGGAGGAAGGTGGGGGCTCATTCCTGTCCCGGTGGCACCTGCCCGCCCGCCTGCCCGCCGGTCCCGCCCGCCCATTGGGCCCCTCCTCCTCCGCTGCGTCTTTTCAGGGTCCGACAGGCCTTTTCAGGGCTGACGGATGGCAGGTCTGGATTTCCATGTCAATGGGCCGGGCGCTGCCTGGTAAGCTGGTTAACAAGCCCCCAGCCCCACTGGGGAGGCTGTGCCGGTGTTAACACAGGCCCCTTTCTCCCAAGGCTCCGCGGCCTCGCGGTTGCCATGGCGCCCTGCGTGGCCTTTCGGGCCACGGCTAATCCTTTCTCTGGCGCTGTCATCCTGGCTGTCCCACCCCCAGGCTGGTCGCCGGTACTCAGCCTTGCCCAACAAGGCTGGTTTCTCCACCGGGGTCAGGGGAGGCCGTAAATCCAGCCCCCTGCCCCGGCCCTTTGTCCCTGGCATTGTCCCCAAGTCCCCAGCCCCCCCCCCCCTCCGGGGACTCCGGTGGCGGGAAGGGAGCCTCTGCCAAGTGGTCAGCTCCTGTCCTCTGGAGGAGGGGGTCCTGTCCTCGGCTTGTCTGTCCACCCTCGAACCCGAGGTCCTCGGCCCCCTTCTTTCCCTGCTCCTTGACCTCCGGCCTTGGCCTCTGAGCCATTCCAGGGATGTGCCTGTTCCTGCCTCAGTGCCTTTGCTCTAGCTGTTTGCGCTCTTGTCTGGAACGTTCTTCCCCAGACATCACCCCAGCTGACTCCCTTCAAATCTCCACTAGAACGTCACCTTCCCCATGAGGCCACAGGCCCCACATGTCCCACTCCTGTCCCGGCTCTGTTCCCCGTAGCCTAGTGCCTTCTAGCCCACCTCCGCGCAGGCGGCCGGCTCTTCCGGGGGTGCCTCCGGCCTGGAGCAGGCGGTGGGCACTCTGCTTGAGAGGAGGGCAGCCCTCAGCTCAGAGCAGGGGCAGCTGAGCCCCAAGGACACACGGCATCGAGAGGTGGAGGAGGCCCCAAGTCTGGGCTGGTCTGACTTCACGCTCGAGGTTTTCACGGAGCCCGGAATCCCACCACAGAGACCGCCTTTCCTCTGTCCTCGGGAGCCAGGATGTCAGTGTTCAGGAATCCCAGGATTCAGTTAGCCCGGCCTCCAGTCCCAGGTGTGGCTCCTGCCCACTTGCATACATCCAGCTATGGGGAGCTCACCACCTGGGGGGTGCCGAGTGGGAGGAAGAACCCAGTCCTGGGCTCCGGCTCAGACGGCAGGGAAGCTTGGCTCGAACGGACCTTGTCTGGGGCTCCTGGCCTTGGGGCGAGCATGCCTTGAAACGGGCACGTGGGGGGGCCTGGCCTGTCTCTCCTCCCCGTTCGTGCAGAGATGCCGGTGTTTCCTTGCTCTTCGGGGTCGTGAATCCCATGAGGCAGGAAGGCCGGGCACCGTCTCCATTTTACAGCTGAGAAAACTCTTAGGAGCACGGGCTGGAGCCCCCTAGGGGGAGGCAGGGCCTCACTTCTGACCCTGAGACCTCCCCCAGGTCGTCCGGCAAAGCGGCCTCTCACCGAGGGACCGACAGCTTCCTGAGCCTCAGTGCACCCACTGGGGTGGACACGGAGGGTGTCTGCGGGCCGGTGACCCAGCCCTGGCCTGCCTGCTCCCACCACCGGGCTCTCGGCCCCCGAGGGCCGTGGGGGCTGCCTGGGGGCTGGCCACCCAGCTTCCGGCCCCATGCGGGCCCCCGGCAGCCCCGAAGGTGGGAGCCGCCCCGAGCAGGCCTGAGCCATGCCGGAGGTGAGGGTGCCGGCCGGGCAAGGCCCCCGTAAAGGCAGGCCAAAGCTCCGAGGGTATGCAGATCACGAGGGCTGCAGGGGGAGAGGCCGGCCGGGGAGGGGGGTGCTGACAGCCTCCAGGCGGGGGGGGGGGGGCGGGGGGGGGGGGGGGGGGGAGAACCCGTCAGCCTCGGTGTCCTCATCTGTCACAGGGACTGAGGAGGGGAGCCCTGCCTCACAGGGCTGCGGGGGCCCCACAGCGCAGGGAGGGATGTTGGGGGCCCTGGACAAGGAGGGGAAGAGGCGGGGGGTGGGGGGAGGACCTCTCCGCCATGCGCGTGGGCGAGAGCGGGATTCCAGAGCTCCCTGGGGAGGCCCGGGAAGCTCCAACCTTGCAGCTGCCATTGGTCAGGGACCGTGGCCGCCCCCACCCTGCGCATGCTGCCCCCACTCCTCCCGGGGGCCCTCCGCGGACACGTCGTGAGGGTCGGGCACCTCTTGCCATACGGGAGGCATCACGGCCCAGAGGGGACAAGAGACTTGCTCACCGCCATGTGGCGAGAACCCGCGACCGCGGGAATGAATGAGGGCCGGGGGGGGGGGGCGCGGGGGGGCGCCGTGTGAGCGGCCTGTGGCTCGGGCCGCCTCCTCTGAGCAGGACGGCACCGACGGAGGGCAAGGCCCGGGCGGGGGCAGGCCTTGCCGCTGACCCGGCCGCCGCGCTGGGGGACAGAGGCCGGCTGCAGCGCCCCCCCACGCTCAAGTCCGGGCTCGGTGGAGGCTGGCACGGGCCCCTCGGGGGGCACGCGGGTCTGCAGCTGTGTGGGCGCCCAGGCCCCGAGCGGTGCCGGTCGGCGCGAGTCAGGGCAGGCCTGCCCACCCGGGAGCAGACTCAGCTCCGCGCCTGCAGGAGCCGGAGGCCCCCCGCCCGCCACCCTGCCTTCCTGTGTCTCCTGACCCCCAGCCTCGACCCCCACCCCGGCAGCTCCTTGGCACCCAATGGATCTGGGGAGCCTTCGTTCTGAGGTCTTGCCCTCTCTGGCCTCAGTTTCCCAAGCGGCATCCTGCAGGTCCGGGCAACCCCCTCAGGGCGTGGCTCGCGGGCCCGGAGAGACACCCTATCAGGAGTGCGGGCGTGGTGGTCTCGCGAGAGAATCAGGGTCGGGGAGCCACGTCTCCGGAATGAGGCGGATCTGGGCTCAAGCTTCGGCTCATGGTCCGAAAACATTTCCTGAACGTAAGTCCCTGCCTAGGCCCAGCAGTCCGGTGCTGAACCAGACAAGGTCGGGGCGCCGAGGTGCACGGTGCAGCAGGAAGGGGCGGCGGTGACGGTAACCGTGGCAACAGCAGCCACCTGTTCCCGCAGTCCCGCTCTGCTCCAGGACGTGTGCGGCAGCTCCTGTGGTGCTCACGACACCTGCTGAGCGGCCCTTCTTCTTCTTCTTCTTCTTTTTTGAAGTGTATTTATTTTTGAGAGACAGCATGGCCACGAGTGGGAGAGGGAGACAGAGGATCCCAAGCAGGTGCCACACTGTCATGGAGGGAGTCCACTGTGGACTGAAACCCACACGCCGTGAGATCGTGACCCGAGCCGAAATCGAGAATCGGCTGCTGAACCGACTGAGCCACCCGGGAACCCCAGAGCGGGCCTTCTAATTATTCCGTTTCACAGTTGAACAAACTGAGGCACAGACAGGTCATGTGACTCACGTGAGGTCAGCCAGCTAATAATCAGCAGAGCCGAGCGTTAAACCCCTTGTGGCTGGCTCCAATAGACAGATAAAGAAGCTAAGTCACCTTGAGCAGAGCACGTAGCCCCTCCCAGCCTCAGTTTCCCCAACTACCTGGCCTGAGGCAAACCGAGGGCAGGTCTGACACAGCTGGCAGTGGGATGCGGCGGGCAGAGCATCCGAGCGTGCGCTGTGGGGCCGCCACTGCGTCCAGCCTCGCTTTTCGTTCCTGCAAAGCGGGGTCTCGATCCCGACCCCCCGCGAAAAACCCGGCAGCTGAGGGGGGCAGGCCCTTCACTGGGGGAGTGTTTCCAGCACTCATCTGGTCAGCTGCAGTCTACCCGCTCGCCTGAGCCAGCGGACTCCAGGCGGGCCCCGCACCCTTTAACCAGAGCAGGATATGAGCTGCGGAGCTGGCCTGGGGGGCGGGCCCGGGGGTCCTGGGAAGGGGCTGAGGGGAGGTCACCGCGGACACACCCAGGCGGCCCAGCCCCCCGAGCGATGCACGCGATGGCGTCAGAGTCGGCCGGGCCCGGCCACAGCCAGACAGCCAACCCCACCTGCCCGCCGTCCTCGCCGGTGGCCCCTGGGGAGCGACCCTCCCTCCGGCTCCACAGCGGCGAGGACGGGAGGAGGCAGAGGAACCGGCTGTGCGGGACACCTGAGCCCGATGACCAGGCCTCCCAGGGGGCGGCCACCCTGGGGGCTGGGAGGCAGAGACGTGGCCCGTTCCCACCGCCTACCCCCCTGAGGGCCCGGGAGGAAGCAGGTCAGCAGGTGGTTGGCCAGCTGGGGCCTGGGTCTGCCCCAGCCCGCTTTTGCTGGGCAGGGGAGACCAGGCCAGGCGCCTTCTGGCCTCAGTTTCTGAATCTGTGACCAGGGATGCTGCCCCTCCCCCCGGGGGCCCCTGGGAGTAGGGTGGATGTGCGGGACCGTCACTCCACTTCACACACAGGCAGCTGAGACCCGGGGCAGGGCTCACCGGAGGCAGCCGTGCTCCCAGCTCCGCTGCTGTGGGGCCGGTGCTCTGGGTCTGCCAGCCCCCCTCCCCGGCTGAGGTCACAGCCACGCTTCCATATAGCATAAAAGATGCGTTGGGGGGCGCCTGGGCGGCTCAGTCGATCGAGCGTCCGACTTCGGCTCAGGTCATGATCTCGCGGTTCGTGGGTTCGAGCCCCGCGTCGGGCTCTGTGCTGACAGCTCGCAGCCTGGAGCCCGCTTGGGATTCTGTGTCTCCCCCTCTATCTGCCCCTTCCCTGCTCACACTCTGTGTCTGTCTCTTAATAATAAATAAACGTTTTAAAAAAAAAAGATGCGTTGGAAGGTGAGTTGAGCCTGTGTCTTGGCACAGGTGATTGCCAGGTGGAAAGCGCCTTCCGGTCCTTGGGGCAATCGCAGGGGGGCAAGTACTGGGCCTTGCTGGCCCAGGGCCTGGTGGCCACCTGCCCGATGCTCATGCCCAGACCTGAGGGCTGAGACAGAAATGCGCTACTCGTGAGAAGGCCCAGCAGAGCCCTGGGTGTTGAGGGGTTCCTCGACCCCCATCCTTGTGCCGGGCACGTGGCCAGGGGCACGGAGACAGGCCGCCTGGCTGTCTGTGCGTCCCGTGTGGAGGTGGGGACCGCAGGCTGCACTCTGGTGGGCAGGCCCCGTGGCGCCCACTCTCAAAGCGGCCCCCCCGCCCCCACCATCAACAGGCTCTCTGCCCCTGCTCACTCACACGTGTCAGGCGTGCCCCCCACGGCCCGAGGCTGCTCCCATCGAGGCAGAGGTGCCGGCCTGGCAGTGAGGGAAGGTGCAGCCTCCTAGACCCCTGGCATCACTGGGGTGAATGGTGCCCCCCCCCAAAAAGGTTCAAGTCCTACCCCCCAGAAGGTGCTAAGGGGCCTTAATTGGAGAAAGGGTCTTTGCAGGTGTAATTAAGTGAAGGGTCCTGACGTGGGTCGTCCTGGGTTTAGGGTGGGCCCTAAATCCAATGGCGGGTGCCCTTCTAAGGAGAGAGGAGGACACAGAGGCACCGAGGGAAGGCAGCCTCGGGAAGGTGAAGGTGGAGGTCAGCGCGGTGCAGCCGCGAGCCGGGGACGGCCTGTGGCAGCCGGCAACCGCCAGAAGCTGGGAGAGGGGCCTGGGGCAGGCTCGGGGGCTCCGGCGGGGACACCCTGCCCGCACCTGCATTCGGACTTCGGGCCCCCAGAAGTGGAAGACGGTAAGTGTCTGTTTTCAGGCAAGTGTGCGGTAATTTGTGACAGCACCCCAGGACACCAATGTGAGCGCGGGGAGGGGGGTCTGAAAAGGCTCATCTCCCAAACCTGGGTGGGTGGGAGAGGAGCAGGGGGCCTGGGACAGGGGCCCAGTCGGGGGACCGCGTGTGCAAGTCCCCCCCCCCCCCAGCAACCTGCACGGATGTGAGTCCCACAGACCCCTGCCGGACTCGGGTCCACAGCCCATTGGTCCAGGTGGAGACCAGCTTCCTGGCCCCACAGGACTGGCCTGGAGCACCTCCTGCAGCCCAGTCACAGACGCCTCCCGTGGCCACCTTCCCAGCCCCCGATCCCTCCCACGCCACTTTCCTGCAGACCGGTCCCCTTGATAGGGAACCTTCTTCCTTCTCCTCTCTCTGCAAGTTTCAGCTCCTCCAGGAAAGATAGCCCACAGTGGCCGGCCCAGCCCTCAGCCATCCACCCCAGGCAGGCCCTGCCTAATGTGACTTCCCTCTGAGATCTGATCCAACCCCATGTAGCTCTGGCCCATGGGACGAGCCGCAGACGAATGTCCCATGAGGGACGAGCTAGTGGGCAGGGAGCCTCCGTCGACCCCAGTGCCTTTGCACCTGCTGTTTCCTTTGGCTGTCAGCCCACATGTTGCCTCCTCCATCCCCTCCTTGACTGTCGGGCCCAGGCATTGTTCTGTTGTCAGTTCAGTTTCCACCCCCTTCCTTTATTTTACCGTGCTGATCCTGATGGGAGCTACGTGTGTTTGCTTTCCCTCTCTGCTGGTCCCCAGAATACCAGGAGCTCAGAGGGTAAGCCTGGGCCTGTCTTGCTCCCGTTCTGTCTCTAACGTAGGGCCGGGAGTGTCCATACGCTGCCAGCTACGTGAACGGGAGGGTTTGGTGGCCGCCAAGAGCGACTCTGAAGCCAGGGTGACCTGGGGACTCCCCAGCGTGAGCCCTCCAGCTGTCTACCCAATACCCGCCTCTTACAACCTCAGTGTGGGCTGCTCCCGGGCCGCTAACCTCTCTCTTTGTATCTGAAGGGGTCGCCAGGCCTGGCCCAACCTGGAGGATGCACCGGCCTCAATTCCCCTCCACGCCCAGAGTCGCTGCCCAGACAGAAGGATGTTCCGGAGTCAGTGGTCCGGGAAGGGTTTGTGGCTGCCGCGGTCACAAGGGCCCTGAATGAGGAGGGGGCTTCCCCAGCGTCCCGCCACACGTCTCCAGGGCCAGCTGTGTGCCCCGAAGCACACCCGGCCCTCTCGGGAGCCCCAGTCACTCCGTAGGGCAGTGGGGAGAACGCAGGGAGTACGTCTCTCGGGGAATTGGCGGGTCAGCCCGGGGGTGTCGGATCACACCACCAAGGGAGCCTCGTCTCAGCACCCCTGGGTGCCTCGCTCAGGCCCAGCTAGGGCAGCGGCAGAGGTCAGGGAAGGCCCTGGGGGAACAGCCGGGGGAGGGTCGGGAGGGACGCTGGGGGAAGCTGACTCAGCCTCCACAGACCCCGCTTCTCCGGCAGCGCCTTCCTGGTGGGGCCAACCTTCCGTCCGAAGTTGCCGCCGCCGGCCAGCCGGACAGGAAGCTCGTGGCGGGGCCGCACCCTGGCCCCCTGGCCCCCGCCCGGCGCTCCGGCCTGGCCTCGGCCTCCCACCTTGGCCCGGCTGCCTCCCTGGGGAACGAGGCTGAGGCCAGCCCCGCTGCCCCCCCCCCCCCCCCCCCCCCCCGCCGGGGCGCCCCCCCGTGGGGCCCCGCCCCCCCCGGGGGGGGGGGGGGGGGGCCCCCCCCCCGCCCCCCCCCCCCCCCCCCCGAGTCTGCAGCTGTGCCGGACGGAAGGAGCCTGCTCGGGCCGCGGGCGCCTGCTCTGGGCGTGTGTGCACGCGGTCACACGCGTCCTCTGCTCGCACGTGCAGCACCTCACCCCCACACGCGGGCTCACCTGCACGTGTGGAGATGTGCACACGTCCGCACGCGCGAGGACTTGTGTCTGGGGCACCGAGAGAGAGCGCAGAGCCGGGCACGACGGCCCCGCCAAGCAGGTGCTCGGGGCCGCAGCCGGGGAAGGTGAGGGTGATGGAGAGGGGGCGCGCTCAGGCCCCGGGGTGCGGGCCTCCCAGCCTCCCACAGTCCTCCTCACTCCTGCACTGGCGTCTCCAGGGAGGGAACGCGAGAGCTTACAGCCAGCACCTGGACTTGGTGGCCCCCCACTTCAGATCACATCAGCAGGGACCGGCCTGTGGCTTTGTCAGCGGAGGACAGCCTTGCAATCCGAGCTGGGGGGGCGCCGGGGGAGGACTTTGCCGAAGGGAGCAGAAGAGGCTGAAGAGAGCCTCAAGAGGGGTGGGGAGGGGCCCGGGGCATGTGCCCGTGTGCAGATGGTGCACTGACCAAGGATAGACGCCTGAAATTCGGCCCACGCTCTGCTCACCGGACTCCAAAAAAGGAGCACCTTCCCTCAGGCGGCGCACGGGGGTCCGGCAGGGTTCAGAGGACCCAGCGTGGACACGTCGCAGGCTGCCCGGCCGGAGTCCAGGCTTCCCCGAGACCCCAGGTGGACAGCTAGCTGCGCGTGCTCCTTCCCGCGGGATGCCCGGTCGGCCCCCAGGCCCGAGGTGCGTCCCTGTCTGGCCCAGAACGCCTCGGTTCCCACGCCATCACAATGGCCACACAACGGGGCCCCCAGGGACGGAACTTAATCTCGGGCTATTGAAGACCTGCAAGCCATGGCCCCTGTCCCCAGCCCGCAGACGCCGCGCCCGGGACATCTGATCCACCGCCACCCTCTCCTCAAAGGGGGACACTGTCTCCCCAGGGCCCCCCGCCCCCCCGGCATGGACAGGAGGGAAACTGGGTCACCGGGATAGAGTGACAGCAGTGGCCGGCCGGGATGGGACTGGAGGATGCTCCTGGCCCGCAGACCTGCCCCAGGGCACCCAGCCCTGGGGGGGAGGGGGGGGCGGGACCGGCCTGAGAGCCGCACCCGCGAGGGCCTGGAGTTTGGGCCGAGAGCTGAGGCGACAAACTGCCTGCCTAAGACCTGCTCGTTGTGTAGGGACAGAGCTGAGACTGGGGACCCTCCCTTCCCCCACCCAGAGAGGGGCCCATAGGCCACCCTGCACCCCCCTCCACCCCCGGAGCAGGCCAGCCGGCCACCCGCTCCTCCACCCGAGAACGCCCGGCTGCCGCTTGGTTTCCTGGCCCTCGAAGAGCTTTCTGGAGCAGCCAGGAAGAGTCAGGCCTGGCCAGGAGCTACTTCTGGGAGCAGAGACCCAGGTCTTCTGTGTGTGAGGTGGGCTCACCGTCTGCAGCCGGCCTCTGAGCGGAGCACCGCACCCGCCCTAGACTCCGAGTGGGGGCCATGGGGGCCGTGAGCTCAGCCCCGCAGGACTGCGGGAGCCCCACAGGAGGTTGGAGCCCACAGATTCTTGCTCTCAGGGGAAGCTGGAGACACGGGCTCACCGCTGCGTGGCCTTGGGCAGGACCCTGTCTTCCCATCTGTCCAATGGCCCTAGCTCCTTCTTGCCCCTTTGTACATCTAGCAAATTCTTAGCTCTTTGTGGTTGCCACCGTCCCAGAGCACTCTCTGGGTGCCAGAATGTGTGCCGGGGGCTGGAAGGGACCCAGGAATGGAAAAGAGGGGAGGGACCCAGGAAAACTTCTCCAAGGAGGTGGCCGCTGACTGGGGAGGCGGGCATGGAGGGACTGAGCCCAGCGGGTAAGCCGGGAGCAGCAGAGGAAGTCGGAGGCCTGCAGGGGCAGGGCCGGCCCTCCAGAGTGGGGAGCAGGGAGACAGGGATCCCGTTTCTAGGATTTGGGGGCCAGCCCTCAGGTCCACGCAAGACCACAGTGCCCGCTTCTCACTCGGAGCCGGCAGCTCTGGGCAAGGAACTGCCCGGGAATAATGTCCACCTCCCACCTCGGGCGGCCAGGGAGTCTGTGGCCAGGAGAGGGGCGTGGGCTTCAAGAGGGTCCAGAGGGCAGGCTGGCGTCAGCCTGTGAACCTTGGTGCCACGCAGAGTCAGCTGCCTGGAAAGAGAAAGGGGCCGCCGGGCCCGGACCAGGCCTGCCGTCAGGAAGCGGCCGTCCCGAAGGACCCGGCTTGCCCGGGGTACACCTGCCCTGCCCGCTCCCGCGGCTTCCGCTGGCAGTGGGGGCATCTGTGGCCTCGGCCGCATTTGCCGCCGTGGCGAGCCCGGAGCCAGGTCTTCCCGGAAGGGCACTTGGGGGTCCGCTGGGCCCCGCCTCTTGGCTCATCAGCACCCGCCCGCGCGTGTTTCAGAACCGGGGTGCGGGCACCGGGGCAGACAACCACCACCCCACCCCTGTGTGACCCAGGCCAGCTCACTTCCCTCCCTGAGCCTCGGCTTCCTCAATTGCAAAATGAGAGCTGAGACACGCCCTGCTAAGCCTGTCGCCCCGGGGCCCCCCTTCCCTCCACTTTCCTGCCCCCCCCCCCCGCCCTCCCCGCAGTGGGCAGAGCAGGCCGAGGTACCCTCTCGCCGGGGCCCGGATGGCACCGAGGGGCACAGCTTCGGGGCTGTGGGAGGGGGCTGGCAGCGTTTGTACCGCAGGGCAGTATCTGTGGAGGGGTGGGGGGGGCCAGCCCGGGGCCGGGAGGAGGGGGGCTGGGGAGCCTAACCTGGCAGGCCCTCAGGCAATTCCGTCTGCTGCTTCTGTCAATACGAGCCTTCCTGTTTTGAAGATTAAACCTCGGCTGAGCAAACAGCCTTCAGGGGGGCCCCTCCCCGCCACCTTCCCAAACCCAGCCCGGCCGGAGGCTGCAAGCACCTGGAGGCCGTTGGGGGCCACGGGGTCCGGGGCCCCGCTCTGCCGCCCCTGCCCTCACCGAGCCTTGGCCCGCGGCCCAGGCGGCCCGGCCCGGCCCCAGCCCCCCACTGACCTCCGTGGAGGCCACCCGCAGGAGCCCCCTGTGTCATCCTTCCGCTGCCGGGCTGGCGCACTGTCCCGGCAGCCCTGCCCGCTGCATCCTCTGCCCTCACATGACCTTGGCAGGAAGTGGGGAGCAAACTGCTTGCCGGGGCCTCCCCGCCAGGCTCGCGCATACCTGTCAGGGACCCCAGGCGTGGCCGGGAGCCACCCTGAGTGCCCCACGGAGGCTCCTGCCTTGGGAGAGGCCGGTCATGCGGATGGCGATTCCTCCAGTTGGACCATTCTTTGCCGGGGGCCCGGCTTGCACATCATAGGGCATTCAGCAGGCACCTCCGGCTTTTACCGACTGGATGCACCGGCTGTGCATTACCCCCGGGCGTGGCATCCAAAAATGTCTCCGGGCATTGCCAAACGCCCCAAATGTCCCCTGGGCTGGTCCCTGCGGACCGTGTGTATACAAAGCAGCCAGGGCTGCAGAGAGAGGCCTGGCCTTCCCTCTGATGCGGGCCTCAGCCCTGTCCCATCCTCCTTGCCTCTCCCACCCCCTTCCACCAGGGCCCACCTACCTCTGAGGAGCTGGCCCTGCTCTCCTGAAAAAATCCTCCTGTTGCCAGAGCCTCTCAGGACAGGGAGCAGGGAGGGCAAAGGCCTGGCCGCAAGGGCATGAGGCCTGGAGGGACAGACGGCCTGGGGCTGACTCCTCTTGCCCGGGCTCCCCCTCCTCCTGCAATGCAACTCGAACCACATCCCTTTTGCTGGCAGACCTTCTGTGGTTCCCCATTGCCTCCCAGGCCTGACCCTGACCCCGACCCCTGACCCAGGACCGGCCGGCTCCTGCTCAGCTCTCCAGCTTCACGTCCCTCTGCTCATCGACTCAGACCCCCGCTGAGCTGTGTGCCCCCCCCCCCCCCTCTAGGCAGCCCCCCTTCCCGCCCCCCCCCCCACCTCTGGGCAGCACCCCCTCCTGCCTTCCCACCCTCCCCCCCACCCAAACCTTCGCCAGTCACCAGCTTCTCCTAGAAGCCTTGCCTGATGCTCACTACCCCCGGCCCTGGCACACAGTGGATTATCCCTCGCCTGGGCTCCGGGCACACTTGGGCTTGACCCGTCTCCCGGCCCTGACCGCCATCTCTCTGCTGGGAGGACGTCTGAGAGCCTGGCAGATCCGCCCACGAGAGTGTGAGCTCCCTGAGGCCAGGAGCTGCGTCTGACTCACCTCCTAAACCACCCGAGCCACGCAGAGCCAGGGGTGGAGAGAGTGCCGGGAATCCCGTCGAATGGTTGGGTGAGTGGACAGATGGACGGTCAGACGGGTGGATGAATGGGTGCCGTGGTGGTGGCTTATCTTTTTGTGGGTGTGGTTGCCGCTCCTGGGCACATAACCTCCCCCTCCCGTCACTTCCAGGGCCGCCTAAAATAGAGATCAATGTCATATCCTTCTCCACCCCTGGGAGTGAGGGGCTCACTCAACTCGACTCCTGTCACAGAGGAGGAACCTGAGGTCAGGGAGTTACAGAGATAAGGTCGGGGTCATGAAGTGGGGGCGGGGGCGCCCTTTGAGGCAAGACTCCGATCCCTACCGCCTCCATCCGGCCAGGAGCCCCTCCTTCCACTGCCCCCAGGGTCTGGTCCCATTGACGTGGGCACCAGGTCATGACTAGGGCGAGGGGTCATGCCTGGGGCCTGGCAGGCACGGGGACAACCACTCCCCACCCCGTGGCCACAGCACAAGCTAGCCATTCTTGGCAAGACAAAGGCTGGCTGGGGCAAAGTGGTTCTGGTGTCTCCCTGGTGGGTGTCTGGCCGCTGTAGGACGTCAGTAATGTGTCCTCACGGCCGGGGCTCTGCTCCTGGGGGCTGCAAATCAGATTAGCCCAGTCTGGCCCCAGCGCAGAGCCACCAGGGAGAGGTGCAGCTGCCAGGCCTGGGCCTGTCTCCCTTCTGGTGTTCGAAGCCCTGCCCCACGGCGGAGAGACTTGTCCCCGACTGGCTGTGGGGTCGGAGGCGTGCCTCTTCTCCTCTCTGCACCGCCCATGTCCAATCTGCAAGACCAACCGCTTGAGTGAGACCCTCCCAGCGTAGGTGGGCACACGGTGTATGGTCACCGAGAACTACGGGCATCAGCCCCTGCCAGCCCCCTGCCACCCTCCACAGCTCTGCCCTCAGGCCCCGGTGCCAGCTCACAGTTCGGTGGGCAGCCACGCCGGGCCTCCCTCCTTCCCCTGAAACCCACATTCCCCGGGGCTGGGTGCTTGGGGGACAGAAGCAGGGGCCCTCCCTTGAGCCTCTGCATGTCCGTATATCTACATGTATCCATCCCTCCACCCAGTCCGTCCACCCATGCGTGCGTCCATCTATCCGTCTGCCCATCCATCCACGTATCATCCAACGGATGTTTCTAAGGTACCTAAGACGCACCACGTACCCTTCTAAGCACTGAGGACGACAGCTACGAATGACACAGTGTTTCTGCCCTCTGGTAGCCCACATCCGGCACCTTCCCAGTCATCCCCACGACCTCTCTCTGCCTTTTTGCCTTTCCGTCCATCTGTCTCTCCTTTCCCTTCCTCATCTGTCCAGCCAGTGTTTGTTTACTGAGCACCTGCTTTGTGGCAGGCACTGTTGAGGAACTCAGCATGGCCCCTGACCTCCCAGGCTAGCTGGGGAGGCAGGCAGGGAAACGGGCAGTTATTATCTCGTGGAGTCAGGACCAGGACGGGGGCAGGTGCCACAGGGGCTGAGGGAGGACTACCTGGAAGAGGTGGCACCCGGCTGGCCTTGAAGGGTGTCCCCTGAAGCCTTACTCAGCCACCTAGGCCAAGTCACCGGGCCACTGTGACCACTCCAGGCCCCAGAGTTCAGGCCAGTGGGCCATGTCACCAGGGCTCATTGTTTCTCTACGCCTGCAGAGTACCAGCCAAGGGTGGGCGGGGAAGGGAAGGCACCGGCCATATCCCTATTACAAAGTCAAGTGAAATCCCGAGATCTGCAGAGGGAGGGAACTGGCCCAAGACCACACAAAGCGAGGCCTGGGGGTGAGGGGTTCCGGGCAGGGCGGGCGTGCGGGCGGGCCGGGCCAGGCTGGTCTGGGGGCTCTATTCACAGCTGTAGACTGTTCATTCTTCCCGTGGGGGCAGCGCCCACCCCAGCTGCAGTAATGGGAATCAGCTGCTGCTGCCCGCTGTGCCCCCTCCCTCCTGCCGTGGAGCCGGCTGCACCGGGCTCCGGAGCCAACCCTCCCCTCCTGCCAGCGGGACTCCCTGTCCAGAAGCTTCTGGGCTGGGGCTTCTGTGACCGTGCCACTCATTGCCTGCTAGGGGCACCTTGGCATCCAGAAGGTTCCCTTCTTGCCAGTTATCCTCTGATGCCCTCACGGCAGCGCGGGGGCAGCGTCCTCACGTCTGCCCGTCCAGGAGCCCCAACTCCATCTTCCTGCCACCAGCTCACGGTGGGGTTGGGACAGGGCCTTCCCTGTTGCAGTGACACGCAGCCTGCCTGCCTCGGATGACTTCCTGCGAGCTAACGGGGCCACCCGCTATGTCTCCTGGATCTTCCCAGGAAAGAAACAATCCAGGGGAAGCCGGCCCCAAGGACCCCGGGAGCCTGTGGAGAAGGGGTTTCCAGTAGCTGGTGGGACAGACCCCCATCCACGGGAGGCCCCGGGCTGAGCCCCAGCAGAGAAAGGAGGCTGAGTTCAGGTGGGGACACAACACTGCCTCTGAGCCTGATGTGGGGGCAGAGTAGAGCCCCGCGGGGCTCTGTGGTCAGGTGGGCCCGCTTTCCGAGGCCACCGCTCTAAATTTCAGGGGCGGCTCTGAGGTCATTCAGCCACGTGGCTGCCCGGGGCCCCAGGCTGGCGGAGACACCACACTGAGTGGAGGTCTGCTGCCCAGGAGGCACACGGACCCAACGTCCCCAGGCAAGAGAGCCAGGCTGCTTGCTTGTCTGACCTTCCGCCCGGAAGCACCTTATAAAACGGAGGGTAGCGTTATCCTCATGTTATGGGTGGGGAAACTGAGGTTCAGAGAAGGAACATCCCGGGTCCAGGTCTAAAGCTGAGAAGGGGCCCTTGTGGGTTTGCAAGGCCAGCAGTCTGGCTCCAGAGGGCAACCCCCACCCCCGGGGTGAGTTTGTGCCTGTGCCCAGAGCAGAGCCCTGGTCCAGCCTCCACTCCCAGCCCCCTCCCCCCGGGACCTTAACGCCCCAAGGGGCTTCCCGGCAACCTGGTCAGCACCCCCATCCCTTCTCAAGCTCCCCATTTCCTGTCCTCAGCCCAGCACCCCCACTTCCCCTGCGGCTGTTTGGCTCAGTGGGTCCCTGGTAGGAGCCCGTGGGCCTAGGTCAGGGGCAGGGAGGGGCGCACCTCAGGCTGGGGAAGGGGCGGGGGGCAGCTGAGCGGGCCACCCCCCTACAGTTTTTAGACCTCAAGGAGTCACCACGAAATTCCATTCTCCTGACAGCAAAGAAACTGAATCGCTCTTGCCAAAGCCCACGGCCCCCACAAGAATGCTATAAGGCTTTGTCCTGCTGTTCCCAGACGGCAGCCGCACCCGGGGGCCCCCCACGCCCCAGCCTGGCTGCGGAGAGGCGCAGGAAACTCCCTCTAGCCCCTGCCAGGCTGGACCAGCTCCTCTCAGTAACCGCGTCTCCTGCCCACCCCCCCCGCGTCCTTGCCTTCTGTACAATGGGTACACCGCTCCTGCTGTCTGGTGTGTCCCAGGGCACCAGTCGGAGAAAGTAGGGGTGCTCTGGGGTGCGGGCAGGCAGTGCTATCTCCTCGGCGGGGGGCCACAGGACCTTGTCTGGTGGGAGTATGGGCTGACGTGGCCGTGTGCTGTTCTCTCTCTTCTCTTGCAGAACACTCAGCATCTAGTGGGTATCGCTAAGTATAGAAGCCACTGACCTGAATCCCGGGCACGGCTCACGCAAAGATATGAGGGCTCAGTGGTGCTTGGGCTGTTGGGGAATGGGGAGGATTGCAGGGTGCGGCAAGAAACGGGGCTGGGAATGAGTTCCCAGGGGAGTAGACAGCAGACCAGGATTTGAACTCAGAGGCAATGGGGAGCCGTGGAAGATTCTGATCCATTTGGGGGGGGCGGGGAGGGGGAGGGCTAGATCTGTCTGGTCACTGAGTAGAGAATACATAGAGCAGGTAGGGAAGGGAGGCCAGGGTGGAGACTGCCCAAGACTTCCTGAGGAGAGATGAGGGGAGTGGAGGGGGCTCCTTCTGAAAATAGCCCAGATATGGGGTCCGTGGGAGTTGGTGGTGAGGCAAGGGCACAGGCACTTCAGACCTGAGGCTGGGCTGGGCTGCGGCTCAGCTGACTGTTTGGGGGCAGCCCATGCAGCCATAGGGCCTTTTCCTCCCCTGCCCACCCGGCCTCTCGGCTGCCTAGAGGCTCCAAGGCTGGGCTCCGGCTGATGGGGGCGGGGTTTATGGCAGGAGGTGACACCACGGGAGACTTGTCACTTGGGCACAGCCAGCACCATCTGCTCAGGCAACTGTCTGCCTGAGGTGGCGCCTGCTAATTACCTGGGGGGGCGGGGGCAGGAAGAGGCCTGGGAACCACTATCTCACTATCTCCCATCACACGCCA